>NC_060905.1:16438839-16611339 GCF_014805685.1 Silurus meridionalis | reverse complement strand
ATAAATCATAGTACTTTAGATACTGAAGTACATTTTAAGGCAAATACTTTTGTATATTTCCTCAAGTAAAAGTGAAAAAAGCAGCACTTTTACTTAATAGTAATATTTTACTCTGATGTCTTTATACACAGATCAGATGAGGGTTCAAATCCCAATACCACCAAGCTACTTCGGTTGTCTCCTTGAACTCTTACAACTTCTCATGTACACATCTCTGGTAAATGCTTATATAGTCGTTGAGGATCATCTCCAAACCAGGGCATGCTGTCTCGTGTTGTACGTGTCTTGGATGTTTATAATTTAAGCTTGTTTTCTTAGAAATTTTCAAATGCTCTTCCTGTGTGGCTGGAATTTCTCATCATTTACATTGACATGGCTCGTTATCCAGACTGACTTACCACCGAGCAGTTGAGGGTTAAGGGCCTTGCTCAAGGGCCCATCAGTGGCAGCTTGGTTGCTCTGGGATATCAAATTATGATCTTCCAATCCAGAGTCTAATAACTAAACCACTGAGTTACCACCTTTATTATTGTGGTCTTGTGATCAGAGGTTGATCAGTAAACTTTAATAGAGCATGAATATGCGAGCAGGTGAACGATCCTCGATCAACAGCGTTATGTGGCTCCTATCTAATATTAATTGAAGCGTCCGAGTGCACAGTATGAGGCAACTGTGCGTTCGTTTTGCACAGCATTTTTGCTTATCGTTGTGTTTTTGTGTGCATTAAAATGCATTTCTGTCCACAACATGACCTTCCTCTGCTTTCCACTGGTCACTCTGGTCCCTGTTAGTATTCTCAGAAAAACGAAAACAGGTTCAGTCACATTCGGGATTTTTTCCACCTCATTGAGTCGCGGTGTCTTATGAACAAAAAAAAAATCCATAACAAGGATTTATGAGTAATTCTATGGCAGGTATTAGAATTTCTTTTTTAAAATAATGACAAAATATGATGAAAAAAAATGAAATGTTGAATGGTTTTGTGGAGCTGATTCAGTTCACTGAGACTGCTGGAACACACATGGAATCTCCGCATTTATTTGACAACAAGCCTTTTATTTGGTGTCAAATCAAACTCTTGTTGTCATCTAAATCAGGGATCCCATGTTGTTCCATAGTCAGATGTGCTTGCTGCAGCAGATGATGATGGTGCTGTGTTTGTAAGCAATATCTGCCCACTGTTTACATAGTTCACAGTTTTTTCATTATTCCTTCTCAAAGAATAGATAGAACCAAATGTGCAGATTGATTCAACTCGTTAGAAGCATGTTGTATAAAACAACTGTAATATATGCATACTTGAATGCACTATTTCTGCTTTATAATATATAATATATAATAGTATTATTAGTATAGTATAGCAATGTGGAAGTAATATGACCTGGATGAATGTGCTGCGAAATGCAATTGTGGTTCACACTTGAATGAAATCATTCCAGGATCATCTGCAGTCCCAAAGTAAACAACAAAAAACAATCCAAATATGTACGTTAGCATTTGTTAGTCCCCGTGGTAAAACCTGCAGAACCACACAGAGGTCATAAGCATATGTCACATTTTGAGTGGGATTAGATCTTCCAGCGTCGGCAGAAAATTCGTAAAAAATTTCCATGCACGCTGTAGCAGAAAGAGACATTTTCTTCGCTGGACTGTTCTGAAGGTCATAAAACACAGACTGGGCAATCTCATTTAAAATTTATTTATGTTCTGTAGCCACTTTATCCTGGTTTGATCCGGGGAGCAATGGGCATAAGTTTGGAATTTCTAGGATGGGACACCAGTCTATATGTTCCCAATCAGAGATCAACAGGTTGATTAACATTTGTAATTATGCTAATCAATGCTCCATCCTTCAGCATAGTAATTTCTACTTTGTCAAAAATGAAAAGAGATTGTTGCCAACACAAACTTATTTACACCTCTAAATACTCAATACGATTCAAACCCATCCAATTCTATACCCATATTATAACATGCTCTCTTTGCATACCTACTCGATTGCTGCTGTTGCTGTTTTTCACAACATTTTGTGTAAATGTTTACAAGTACAATCTTGTTCACTGTCCTCTTTTTTTGCACATTGTACTGTACTGTACTGGTCGGCACTATTGTGTGTGTTTTGTGTATCTGTCACGCACTTTCTTGTATTGTCTATTTGTCTTTAGTCCTTAGCTCTGTGTGTAGCTCTGTGTTTTCTACCAGTGTTCTGGAGGAACGTTGTGTCATTTCACTGTGTACTGGTCAGGTATGTATGGTTGGAATGACAATTAAAGTTCCTTGACTTGACTTAAAAGGAGGCTAGAGGGATTTTGAGAAAAACACATTTCATGTAAGAATGCTGGTTTGTATGCTCTCAAGTGCTAACATATTAGCTTGTGAAAACAGCAAAGGTTACATTCAGTAGCAAGCTATGAGATACCATTAAATCTTTAAAGTCTGTGCCTTATGAAAGGCTCATGATGGTGTTTAAGGCCTGGGCATATACACAGTTATTGGTGAAGAGGGTGTAGAAGAATAGACCTAAACACACACTCATGTGGTACACCAGTGCTTAATTGTGGTGTGGGAGAAGTCTAAATGTGTACACACCAGCGTTTATCAAACAGATTGAAGGCCAGCCTACTTGGAATGATCGCCTAAAATGTAGATCGGTAGTCAATGAATTACGGTTGAAGATAAGACCTTCCACTCTTCAGGACAGGACAATGTGAAAGCAAAACAGCGTTGTCCAAGGATCTGTTTGCTTTTTCCTAATGGCTTTAATGTGTTTCTAAGAGCAGTTAATAATAATGGCAGTGAGTGCTATTGAACTATTTACCTATTTAAGATGGCGGCTCTTTTAGCACCAAAATATTGGTGGAAGATTTGAGCCACTCCAGTGCATGATAAGATATTTACTGTCAGTTGGTTAGCACAGAAGTATAGCAAGCGTCCAGGAACGGCATCATTTTATGCTTGTTGACATGCAAATGTCTACGAGCAAGTGCCTGTTTGTTTTCTTAATCAAATCCTTAAATCCGAGGCTGAAATTTATAGTCTTTGATCGCAAGTTTGACGTGTCCGCTGACAGCCGATTAATGGCCGATCATTTTTTTCTCTGATGAAATTCTGTCAGTGTCAGAAGATTTGAGACACTTTCCTACAGTGTGATTCTTCTTCGACGATGACCGTCAAACCAAAAACCAATAGGAACGCCAAATCTGATGACGCAGTTAGCGTGATAACTTCAACCCACCTAAGGGAAAATGTCGAAACGAGTCAGGTGGACAGTACAGCTAGAAGCAAAACTTATCAAGTTATGAAGGAAAGATTTAAGTGTTTGTATGAGGTTTTTTTTTATTATCGAGGCGTGTCATGAACAAAATTAACGCAACATGTTTTTGTTTGCTGCTACCTACCATTAGCGAAAAAACGTAGGTCTGAATGTGTCGTGGCTCAATAACGTAAAACTTCGGATGTGTCCTGGTGTGAGTCATTCGTACGGTCAGACGTAATGACAACTCATGTTCGTACAGTCTGACAAGCAACAGGACAAAGGACTATTAAAAATTGCAAAAGACTATTAAAAATTACCACAGTGTGTCCCTAACATTGTGTCCAAAAATTGCCATAGAGAGGTTCTAATCTGAGAATAGGTAACGGACTGGTTCTTGCCACACGCACCATTTGTGTGCACTCTGTGGATAGTTTCGACTTTATGGAATTTTTTTTTGCAGGCCGGATTTATTGGTATTGTAAGCCAAAGAATAGCGTTCCACAGAAGCGTTTGATCAACAGACACGTCTTTATAAGCTTTAACGCTCAAATGATTAAGAGTAATCGGCAAAACATGGGTAAAACATTTCTTCTTTGGCTCTTATAAGAAAAGCTGCATGCTGGAAACCTGCTTATGTTTTTGTTTTGGTTGCACATTAGCCAAACCTGGTACCAGGTTATAGAGTAACTTTACAATTATAAACATCAAGGTTATCTGGGGCATGTAGGATGGTTATTGTTGCGCTATGATTACGCATTGCATGTAGCGCTGAAAGATCAGATATTCTCCCAACAGATTACATGAACTGTTAATCACATGCCTGCAGGTAAAAGAAACTAAATAAAATGCATTGGTGGGTTTCTACTTGAAATTGTTTTTATATATAAATTCCTGCACTTGTTATAACTGATGATGCAATTTTGCCCTAGAATGAAGCTGAAACCATTGTGTAATTGTATTGTCTCTGTGGCTTTCTTTATATGCTTCACTCTAAACCCACTGAAATAATTAGCTTTTGGCTCCCCATTGCCTAGTTTATGATTGACCCAAACACTGGACCCTTGTTCCATGCTCATTTATGACTGACTTTTTTTTTTTTTACACCCCAAGAGCACAGTCCAAAGATGAATGTGCAACACGATCATGTGATCTCCTCCTCGAAGACATTGTGCAAACAACTGTTTGGACTGTTGCATATTTTTTTTTGCATACACTTTTTGTTACTGGATGTAATGCAGAGGCTAAATGTTTAAAACACACATCCTGAGAGACATTGGTGGAGATCAGACGGAAGCAGACGCACAAGTATTTCCTGAGTCAAACTCTGAACAAGACTTTCCTGAGTCAACGTCATAAGGCTCTGAATCACCACCAGCATCACCGCATCATATCCTCAGGCGGTTCTAATGGTGCAGTTACATCTGATCCTGATGCTACAGTATGTCATACAAAACATTTGTTAAAACAAATACATCTCCACTGAACCTAAAATTCCACCAAAAATTACTATCAAATGTATAAGTAAAAATAAGTGGGGAATTATATATTATAATAAGGAATTATTGTTACAATAAACTGTTATATGTGGAACATCTGCAAATTCATTCCCAATAGCACATATACTATGTGGGAAAGTATATACTATGTGCGGTGATCTATACACTGTGGACTCTGTGGACACCTGGCCATAAGGTTGGTATGGGTTTTTTGAACATCCTATTTCACATTAAGTCTTCATTTGCTGTCATAATATCTTCCACTCTTCTGGGAAGAAGTTCCTCTAGATTTTGCAGTGTGCTTGTGGAGATTTCTGGATATTCACTGATGTGAGGTGAGGTGAGGTGGGGTGAAGAGGCCTGGAGTGCAATAGGGTTAAAGAGGCCATTTTAAATGTTCAACTCAAAGTCATGCATGTTTTTCGTGAAGCTGACTTTGTACACAGAGGCACTGTCATGCTGGAAGAGGTTTGGATCCCCAAGGAAAGATTTCATGCTACCGCATCTAGATTCATCCTTTACAATTGTGTGCCTACAAGTTTATGGTAACAGTTTGGAAAAGAACCACAAATGGCTGGAAAAGTCAGGAATCCCAATATGTTTGTCTACATAGTGGATGTGAAAAAATAAAGGCTTCTTCTTCATCTAAACAACTGTCTTCCTGCTAACCACTGTTTACTTTTACTATCTTTAAATTAACAAGACAAACAAAAGCCTTCCTGAGAAAAAGGGCAGCCAAAAGGCTTCCTGTCATGAAGATTTTCTTGGCGTTCAGAAAATAAAATAATGAGAAATTTGCTATTAATTGTTACAAAATAAAATGTCAGAGTTGCTGTTTCTTAACCGACACCTTCTGGCCAAACAGAAAGGTACTTTTTACTTGTCACATGTACTTTACAGAACAGTGAATCTTTTTCTTTGCATTTCCCAGCAATATTAAAAAGCTGGGGTCTGCCATGTTACACCCTCTGGAGCACAGAGGTTTGAGGGCCTTGTTTAGGGGCCCAAGAGATGGTGATGCTGGGGACTGAACCTCCAACCTTCCAAAAAGTAACCCTGGGCTTTATTCACTGAGCTACCACCTCCACACACTGAAATATCACATCCACCCACTGTACTACCACCTCCACACACTAAAGGTGGTGTACTACCACCTCCACACACCTCACACCTGTCACAACAGGTTTTACTGGCGGAGCTACTGCTGTTTTTATTTTTATATTTTGTGTATTGTCCTGCACTGTCCTGTGTTGTCTTGCACTGTCTTGTGTTGTCTCTTGCACTGTTTGCACCAGTTGCAAACATGCACTTTATGTGGTGAGGATCTTAGTTCCTGGCCCTGTGTTCTTCTGTTCTGTGACTGTTGTTTTATGTTGTTTTATGTAGCACCTGGGTTCAGGAGAAACGTTGTTTCATTTCACTGTATACTGCATCAGCTATATATGGTTGAAATGACAATAAAAGCTTCTTGACTTGACTTAAACTATCACATCCACCCACTAAACTACCACCTCCATCCACTGAGCTACCACCTCCCCCCAGTGAACTACCACCTTCCCCCACTGAACTACCACCTCCATCCACTGAGCTACCACCTCCCCCCAGTGAACTACCACCTTCCCCTCTGAACTACCACCTCCATCCACTGAGCTACCACCTCCCCCCACTGAACTACCACCTTCCCCCACTGAACTACCACCTCTACCCACTGAACTACCAGCTTCACCCATTGAACTACCACCTCCCCCCACTGAACTATCCCCCCACACTGAACTACCACCTCTCATACAATTCAACAGCACTGTGATATTTTACGCTTTTCACATCATCATTAGTATCTCATTAATCACTTTTATGTGATTATGCTTCATCCCTGATGTCTAATTACATAAATAATGACCCAAAATATAAAGTCCATATTTGATTCTTTTTGTTTTTGATTTCTTGCCAAGACGTTTGCCGTCGTACAGAGTGCAGCCTCAGTCTTTTTATTTTTGACACTCAGCCAAACCAAACAAGACCAGAAGGGCCAGTGTTTATGTATTTATGCTTGAGGAACTGAATACCTTCAGTTTTGCTTATCTTTCCTCACACTGTGAAACAACAGACACTAGAAAAACCGGACAAGTCTGAAGGACTTATTAATACCAAATGCATGACTTAGTGGCTTCACAGACAGAACAGGTACGAAACACATTGTACTGTGCAAAAGTCTCATCACATGATAGTGTCCTCATAAACACTGACCTGAAATCTTCCTAAATAAAAACCAATGACAAATTGATTTTTTTCAAAATGACCACTCAGTGCCTTTAAAACACTTGTCTCTTTTTGTGCATTCGTTAGGTTGTTCCAATTTTTGCAGGACATGCCAGAGATCTTCTGAAAACCTTTTTATCTTTGAATAACAACAGCATTTTGTTTTACAATGCCGTTTTTGTGGCATGTTAATAAAAAAAAATTGATTCTTATATTAGAATTAATCGTAATTTTTGGAGAAAATTGTTAAACTTACGAGAATAAAGTCGTAACAATACGAGATTAAAGTGGTAATATTTTGAGAAAAATCACAAAATTGAAAGAAATGTTTCAGTGTTTTGGAGAATTTGGTTAAATCAGACTTTACTATAGGATTTAGCAAAAAGGAGTTATAGTTAGTAAACGGACACTGCAGCGGTTATGTAAAAGAAAACTTTTGTGCAGTCTGAAATGGCGACCAGTAGTCGACTCTAAGGATATCGATGGTTACATCCGCGTGCTATCCAAAGAGGAGATGTTTCTCATAGGATGAAGGAGTTGAACATGTCTCCGACGTCCCAATTACTTCAGCCGGGTTCCCAACGCATGGTGCCATATGGATTCATATGATAATGATGGCTTTATTCTCTAAATGTCAAATGACTAATGTCAAATATATAAACCGCACAAATGCCTAAGACTACATACGACCATCCACCTGAATCCCATTGTCAATTAGTTACCACTTGCCCTTCTCTCTTTGTCTCTGTCTCTGTGTTAAACATGCTCCTGCGATACCAGTGATCAGTGTTCCTGTCTCTTTCTTCTCTTTGGATCTGCCCGACGCTCTTCTTCCGGATGGAGTTGTCTTCAATTAGAGACCACTCTGTGTAGCTGGAGATGGTTCCACAAGAACATCCTAACGATCCATGAAGTTCCTGAGTAATTCAAGAACTTTGAAGGTGGAATTTGGACTGGAATTAATAGCAACATTCTACTACAATGGCTCACTAGCACAGGTTGCATGAACAGTTTTGCAGTTAAGGGCCTATCACTGAACAGTACTTGTTCATATATTTATATTTTTTAATATATTGTAATAGTATTGGACCTTATATAATAAGGAACGATCTTACAGGCAGTAAACTTATACATTATAACTTTATACAACTTATATAAAATGTCTATTGTTAAAGGTTTTCTACAAATAAAAATGTATTGTATTGAATATAGACAAACCCATTGCTGCACCTCTTGTTTTGTTTTTTTTGTCCTTGCTCAGTTTTGTACTCTTGTTCCACGGTTCTTTGATTCTTTGTTCATATTGTGTTTATTTTGTTCATCAGTATTTGTCTCTTTTTTATTAAACATACATCTATGACATTGCTATGTCCTTCTCCTCATCAGGGGAAACAGGCCCGGGAGCTCCATCAGAGAAGTTATCAGAGTCAAAGTTTACAGCCTCTGATGTGAGAGGTTATGATCTAAAACCATTCATTACAGAGAGGAACATGGGATGATTGGTAAACGTCATTAACCAGCTAACATGCGGTCTTGAGCCTGCCATTTTGGGGCCCCTTTGCTGCAGAGACACCTCACCTATACACCCCCCACATGCTTCTTTTAACATAACCCCTGCTACAGGACATTCTTCAGTCTAGATGCAGGAAGTGCCTTCTAAAATATTTGGTAGAATGAAACAATGCTGTGTACCCACTAAAGACATCTAGGACCCCAATGTCCTTTCAAAGCTCCATAGAGCACACCCACTAGTCCATGTCCAAGGGGGAGGCCTAAAAAGTGAAGGTTTCCAAGAGTGGGATTCAACTCTCAGCAATCATCATTGGCTTCAAAGAATGCCATTGAAAAGTGCAATTTCAAAACCACACATTTACAGACAGAGACTGGGTCCACCGATAAAGCACAGGTGGGCTCAATTACTTACACCCCCACACACTAAAAAAAAAAAAAAAGTTTCGCAAAATCGTTGCAATGGAACTCTTTTCTAACCTGTTCCATGGACCTACCAAGCCCTATGTCGACTTTCAAGTGACCTTCTTCCATGTGAAAATGTCTGACACTCTGACAGCTGACAATAAGTACAGCCTTGCAATATTTATAAAGGTGCAATAAACTCTAAAGAGGTAACCGACGTCTACGTGAGAAATCCTTGATCTAGAAAGGAAGGTGTGAGGACACGGATCTTGCTCATTCAAATACAGACCGGGTAAAAGTCCATTAATCTTATCTTTAGTGTAGTGTATATGATCTTTGGTCCAAGTCTTGAGTCTCAGGGCTTTCATTTCATTGCTCCTTCTACTGAAGTGTCTGAATACAAATCTTTAAACTGAGGTAACTGAGGTCATGCAGTCGAGTCCAAAAATCTAAGATCATATTCATATCTGGGATTAAAAAACAAAACAAAATAATCACATATTAAATATTCACTATTATACACTATTTCTAGCTCTGTATATGAAAGTGAGCAAATTTGTGACAATTACAACGTTTGTACAAATAGTCAAATTTCCCTTATGCCTTATTCAAAGACCTCATTCTTATCAAAATAATTCGATCCTGTGTTCCTCATTCCAATGGAAGCATGTGCTCAGATGACACTCTATAGTGGTGAATTCTGCTTCACAATGAGTGGATGAGCCGACATCGAAGGATCGAAAAGCCACGTCGCTATGAACGCTTGGCTGCCACAAGCCAGTTATCCCTGTGGTAACTTTTCTGACACCTCCTGCTTGAGGCCCCGCTTTCACGGTCTGTATTCATCCTGAAAATCAAGATCAAGCAAGCTTTTGCCCTTCTGCTCTACGGGAGGTTTCTGTAATCCCCGAGCTCGCGTTAAGACACCTGCATTACGCTTTGACAGGTGTATTGCCCCAGTCAAACTCCCCACCTGCCACTGTCCCTGGAGCGGGTCGCCGCCCCTGGTAGGCCCCGGGGTCGCCGGGGCACCGGGGAGGGCTTGGAAGCCAGAAGCGAGAGCCCACCGGTGCTCGCCTCCCAGGGTTAGTGAGGAAACGATAAGATTATTAATAAAGGGGGATGAACAAAATAGATATAGTGATGATCCTACTTCTCACCCAAATTGATGTCATATACAATATAAATGGTAATGAATTTTTTTACACAAGAATGCTGACCATAGGCAATTTATCAGTTAATAATTAACACTATACAGATTTTGTATACAAGTAGTCCCTGGTTTACATTGGAGATGTGTTCCAATGACCAGTATGGGGTAGAAATTTGTTGACCAGTATGGGGTGTTCATTTGTTAATAATTTAATAATAATATTTTAACATATTAGAGAACATAATGTAGCAAAACAAAGCAATTTACATTACCGTAATGTACGCCCTTGACAGTATGTGTGTATGTGGCAGAGGGCGTGTGGATGAGCTCTGGGGTCGTGAGTGGAGGGCGGATAAAAAAAAAGGAGAGAAACAAGAGCTAAAATCGGGCTTTGAAATACTAAAAACGCAGACAAAATTAAACATTGAGACAATTTAACTCTGTTGACCGCTGGCGAGTAAGGCATCTCAACGTGCTGTGCCGCATTGTACGCCGTTACGTTTGCCTGCCACTTGAAACATAAAATATTTAGAATTTATTCGCATAGCTATCGTCATCGCGAGAATGAAAAATCGCTAGTCGAAACACCGTACATCGGGGATTACCTAAATATCATACTGGATCATTCATCTTCTAAACTGTTAAAATGTTGATAGTGTCCTATAATAATTAGTATTGGCACCACTTAGCTGCAACTGTTGGTCCCTTTTATCAAGGCCCTTATCTGGCTGTGCTTCAGGAATGTCCTATCATGTCTGACCCTGTGCTTTGACACATTTATCCTAACAAGAAAAGAATAGAATTTTCGACAAGTCTATTCCATTTGCCTTCTTCTTGAGAAGACTCATACACCAGACCAGAAACCACTGTTCAGTTCCATATATGGCATATGCCCTCAGCAACTTGAGGGTTAAGGGCCTTGCTCAAGGACCCAGCAGTTTTGAACAAATTGAACAAATTTGAACATCTTATCCACTGAGCTCCCCTTCCCCCATGAGCGGCCGTATCCGTCCTACCTAGTTTACATACCCCTCACTGGTGATAAGGTTATAGTTTATAGCAATGTTTTATTACTCTAACTGAGATATGAGATGGTTACTAAACTTTATGTATACTGCAGTCTACTCCTGACTGCTTTTCTCCTACAGCTTGTTGATTAGTATGAGCTCTAACTTGGAGCTTCATTGTGAATGCAGTCAGCCCACACACAGCATTGTACAGGGTAGATACAAAAATCGCTCTCTATCGCTCTCTCTCCTACAGACACAGACTCAGTCTGAGGTTATCATAATTAGGGGGTAGGTAATGTAGGAGTAAATATAGTACCAGTACGTAGGACGAGTTGAGAATTTATATACATGAGACATAAAAAGTCTACACACCTTGTTAAAATAACAGGTTTGTGTTTTTTTCAATTTTAAATGAGACACACTACATAGGCAAAACATTTGTGGACACCGGACCATGACACCCCAATATCTACTTGTTGAACATTCCTAACAATCATACCTCAAATAATATATGAAATGGCCTCTGCTACTTCTGGACTCCTGGTCATAAGTTTGGTATGTGCTTTTTGAGCATCGCATTCCACATTTAGTCCTGATTTTTTTTCTTATAATTCCCGCCACTCTTCTGGGAAGATGTTCCACTAGATTTTGGAATGTGGTTGTGGAGTTTTGTGGACATTCACTGATGTAGGTGAGGTGAAGAGGTCTGGGGCTAAGATCAGAGCTATATAGCAGGCCAATTAAGATCCTTATCTCCAAACCATGTAAACCAGATCTTCTTTGGAGCTCTATTTGTGCACAGGTGCATTGCCATGATGGAACAGGTTTGGGTTTCCAAGCTTAAGTGAACGCAAAATCATACTGCATGCAAATACAATTGTGTGCCTCTAGTTTTGAGGTAACTGTATGGAGAAGAACCACATAGGGCAGGAAAGATCAGGTGTACCAACAGATGTCCATATAGTGTATATCAGGGGTCACCAACTTAAATTAATTCTGAAACTACTTCTTGGGTACTGATTAATGTGAAGGTCTACCAGTTTGATACACACTTCTGAAATAACAAATTTGCTCAATTTACCTTTAATTATATGTTATTATAAATAATTAATGATATTCATCTATGTGAAGGCACTGATCATATTAATGATTTCTCACAATAATTATCAACAATGATTTGACAACGTAGGAAACTGATAGATGTAGCTCACCGGTAAGTGGTGCTTTGGTGGGCGGCCTATGTGGTCCTTGCGGGCGACCTGGCACCATGTTGGTGACCCCTGGTGTATATGGTTAAAAAAGCAAGGGTTACGGTTGGATAATTTTCCTTGCACAAACTCTAATAAGGAATTGTATGAAATTGAAAAAAAAAACACTCTGTTTTCACTAATGCTTTCAGAACACTGGTGCCAGACTTGAAGAACAAAACTGACATTATTATAAATTTTTTTTATGAATCGATTATTCAATTAGATCCACGATCTGAAAAGCTACACAACATGCCAACGAGAAACACAAGCCAAATAAAGATTTTACACTTTCACAGAACTGCGGTTCTTAGCTGATGTTTTGGAAGCTGAAAAGGCAGCGGTTTAGCAATACCACCATACTTCCTCTAAAAAAACTGCTTTGGCAACAAGTGAATGAGTCACTTACACACACACACACACACACACACACACACACACACACACACACATGCACGCCCATACAAATACGGAGACCCAGACACGCAGTCACAAATACATGCACACAAACACAAGCACATGCATGCACCTGTACACAAACAAACTGTGATTATTCTTTATTACCAGATTTGCATATAATAAATAAAAAAGGTCAGATCAAAAACATTAAGGACTTTTCAGTTGAACATCCGGAAGGAGCCTTATATAACGCTTCTATGTAGAAAGCTACAAAAAAGTGTCCAAATTCTCTCTCTCTCTGTTCCTGAGGCACCAGGATCAATGTTCCTGTCCTTTTCTTCACGGCCAGATTCATCCTAACGCCCAACCTCTGGATGGAGTCCTCTCAATTGGAGACCATTCTGTGTAGATGTAGATGGTTCCACATGAACAGCCTAAAGATCCACAAATCTTTGAGGATGGATTTGGACCGGAATTGATATCATCAGTCTGCTAAAATGGTTTAGGACCACAGGTTGCATTAAAGGTTTTGCATTTAAGCACCTAACCCTGAACACCTCAACAATAATGGAACTGTAATGAATGGGCATTCAGTGATGAGGATGGCGGTTCCCTTTTGAGTCTGGTTCCTCTCAGGGTTTCTTCCTCATATCATCTCACGATCATAAGGGATCAACTTACAATGATAATTTTATATATATACAGCTATATACATGCTTCCTCTCTGTAAAGCTGTTTTGAGATAATGCCCACAGCTAAAAACGCTCTAGAAATAAAAATAGATTGAATTGTATTATGTTTAGGGTCCTGTTAGGATTCTTAAGAACTTTTCAAACTATTCAAAGAAGCCAATGAAGCATCTTTTGACTCTTTTGTGTACTGGGGGTGTTTCCTAAAAAATACACTTATATCCCTTGTGAAATTCATGGTTTCTTTTACATATTGTGGTGTATATAGATAATTAATATCAGAGATATATATATATATATATATATATATATATATATATATATATATATATATATTTATATATATTTTGACCTAATTCTGCATTTAATCGATTGATTTTTACATTTGAGATGTAAAATACACAAATTCATGACCTGATGTCAACTTTTTTTTTTGCCCCCATGTGATTAAACAACACTCACATGTGACATGCGTGTGCTCTTCCACTTCCATATGGGTAAATACAAATGAATATTACAGGCAATCGGCCAGATTTGATCGAATCCGAATGACCAGTCGATTTGGTGTGAGCTGGTGTAGTGTAGGTGGTGTGAGCTGGTGTAGTGTAGGTGGTGTGAGATGGTGTAGTGAGGTGTAGTGATGCAGGAAAGATGTCTGGGGGTGAAGGTGTCACTGTGTTGCCCAACAGCAGTGGGATTGGCTTGTAGTGGGCTGGGTTTCACACAAGGCTTTATAACACTCATGCATGAGACATCCTGTAGAAAGAGGAGAGAACACGGCTGCAACTTTTCCACTCATTCTTACTGGACATCTAAAGAGAAAACAAGGTGAGTTTGACCTCATAATACCTTTTTACAATGCGTTCTGGGTTTTTCTTTCCGATTTTTTTTTGTATAATAATGACTGTCTGTACATTTTAACTCGTGCGTAGCCTGAGCAAGCTCTAAACCAAGTAACACTCAGACCTTTAGATGATCTACTAGATGTGTCTGCTCAGGATTTCTTCTTTACTCTTTCCCATTCAACCTCGTTCTCAATGCGACGAAGCGTCTCGCGCGTCGCGTCGCGTCGGTGTTGTGACGTGCGCGCCGTGGCACGTGCGCGCGCGACTTTTCACGCGGATTGCAGTTGTTGTTTTCTTGTTTTTGTTTGTTTGTTTTTGTTTTTGTTTTCCCACCTTAAACTGTTTCCCTCTGTATTTCTACCCCTCCAGTGTTTATGTTTGGTCTGGCAGGTTTTTAAAAATGAAATGCCCCCTGCAGGCAGGCAGATAAATTACAGTAATAAATGGCAGTTTGGCAGTAGATATTATTGAGTTACAGCTGTACAGCTGTCTTCAGCTTGGGTTTAATATTTATCTGTCAGATAAAAGAGTAAAAAACCCTGCACTACCTTGGGGTGGTGGGAGCTCAATAGTTAAGCTTCTGGGTTAGTGATCTGAAGGTTGTGGGTTCAAGTACCAGTTTCACCAAGCTCTTTCTGTTGTGCCCTTGAACAAGGCCCTTAACCCTCTGTCCTCCAGGTGCTTTATCATGTCTAACCCCAGATTCCTAAAATCTCCAGGATATGTGAAGAAAGAATTTCACTGTTCTGTAAAAAACATGTGACAAGTCAAAAGCATCTTCTGTTCTGTCTACTCTATAAATCTGCACTGTACACAGCTTATTATATATAGTCTGTGTATGCATCTTAAACTCCCTGAAATAATGAATAAATACATAATTTTTAGGGGTAAAATCATAGGCACTAATATATAAATGTCCATTTTAGATTGTTCATTATTAAAAACACTATACAAAAAAAGTCACACCCTTAAGAATGATCCTTAACCCCAGCTGGTGCATTGTACGCTCTCGTAGCATCATAAGCTGATGAGACACCCCAGGAAAACTTTTCAGGAGTTGATGGAGGGAGGTGGTCGCTATGTGGTCACTGATCTGAAGGTTGTGGGTTCAAACCTCAGCACTGCCATGCTGCCACTGTTGGCTATCTTGAGCATGGCCCTTAACCCTTTCTCTTCCAGGGGGGCTGTATCATGGCTTCAAGCATTATTAAGCATTATTTGTTCAGTACACACTCTGGAAAGTGTGTGAGGTCAAAAGCATGTGCTTGCTTTGGTCATTTCCTTAATTTTTTTGCACTTCTGGCAAATCTTTTTTGTAAAATAGGATAATATAAAGCAATTTGTTGCTTTTGTAATCTTGAGTTAAAATTTCAAAGGAACTTTGAAAAGGAAAGGAGCTTCATGTGTGTGTACTCTCTAATTCTGTAACCACACCCTATTCATTATACGGTGCGTTCATTTTACCTTTTCATTCTAGAGCTTGAAAAAATGCGCAGCCGTCGTTTAGGAGGTAAATGATGCCGATGCGATCCGTAACGGTGTTTTGTGTGGTTGTAAGAAATAGGAAATAAGGTATAGGGCTACTTATATTAAATAACCTGGTTTAAAGATAGAACTTCTTGTTGTTAATCAGACATCCCACATGTCCAGATCTTGGCTTAAATTGCTTGTTCTTGCAAGATAATGGTAAAACCGTGTCAAAAGAGCAAATCGTTGGGTATCTGTTATGCAAGTCTTATCAAGCATAACTCGTCTATCAGGCCTGAGGATGTGACTGATAAATAAGTAACCGAAGATCAGGAAAGTGATGTTTGTCTTTAACTGGTGCCAGATCTCACTCGTGGCTATAACTTTTAAATACTTGTAGTGTGTGGAACAAACGTTTACACGTGAACATGCTGACTCGAACGTGGTTAGTACGAGTGAAAGAAGGCTTTTATGTGATATATATTTCTATATTTATATTAAAAATGCTGCTTCTTAAGGCACAGACTCCTTTTCCTGTTGAACGAGCGATTGGTAATAAAGCAAGCTCTAGCAGTGAATAACAGGAACCGATACTAACATTACTTAAGATTTTATGCAATGACTAATGGTCAGAGATACAAGCTGTAGCTTGCATTTTTAAGCACTGGTATAAACGTGCACACAAAAAGCTAATAATGCCGAATAACCAAGCATTGACCAAGCAAGTCTGCATGGAGCTTTATTAAGTCATATGAGACGGCCTATAAATTATGCAAATAATCATTGGTGTCACGGTTGGAACTCCTATGTGTGTCGATCCACAGTGAGCAGGTGGCCCTGGATGCGTTTTTTTATGCAACAGGGAGGGTTAATGTCTTAGCAGATGACAGGTTGTGTTCCTATGAAGCACGGCATGTGGATCTTACTTAGGCTTAACTGACTTTTTTCCTCCCAGGTAAACAATTAACTAGGATAGACAAGAAGTGCACAGGTTTTGGAAAGGAGAAAGCGAATTTGAGAGGTCACAATGCTAACTTATCCTATGACTAACTTCAAGGTTTTACAGTAAATTCAAGGGGCTGATTTCATCATGACTAAGGCAGTATTCATCCAGCTTTCACATAGTCACTAGCAGGAATGTGTGTAGGGGCTGAAACTGTTCCCTTCTACAAAAGGTGAAAAGCAGAGGAACTCGTGTTCACAAACCTACAGGTTCACTCCTTGAAAAGTGACCTAGCTTGAACTTCAGATCAACAGGCAGCTGTGGCACAAAGGCCTTTAACATTGCTTCAAAGCCATGCTGTGGTTGTGTAGAAAGGGAGGAGCGCAAGGGAGGGAGCTGTGGAAGAGGCTGTGTCAGTGGCTTCCTCTGTGCTGCGGCCAGGCTTCGCCATAGAGGAAGAGCCTGACTGATGACCTTTAGAAACCTCTTCCCAAACAAAGAGCCTGTTCAAACTCACGTCCCATTTACATGCACAGCGACATTCCGGCTGCCATCCTCCATTAGTGCCAGCATCGCTGTTGTCTAATTGCGTTTTTCCTCCTCGGTTAAAGTGTAAAAATCTCTGCATACAGAAGAATCCATTCAGGATCATGAGAAAAATACTTTGGAAAAATGTAACCTATTAAGTGGAAAATAGCATTTTTAAAACCTAATGTTGTTTTTAGTTTTTTTAGTAAAAAAACTACACGGGGACACGTTCGAATTCTCGATATGTTTACTGTCCAGATTATTGAAATGAATGTGTATGAGATGCGCTTCCTGTTTACAGTCAGGATCTGAAAAAAGAGATATATGGTAAACAGAGTAACAGAGCCAGCTAGAGAAATGTATAATCTATCTAACTGAGATGTGGGATGAGGAAGTGGTGGTGGTTCAAATCCCACCACTTCCAAGGTGCTGCTGGTGGGCACCTAAGCAAGGCCCTAAAGTCTAGACAAAGGCATCTACCAAATGCCATAAATGTCAATAACTTTACTGTGTTTTGGACATTTTGCAAAAGATAAGTTACACTGCTATATAAAATATTGCTTTTCTTTTTTTTCCTCCTTCTCACAGGCTTCTTTACAACCGAAAAAATGGAGGAGATCCAGATTGAGACAAGACATTTGCTTGACAAGGACCTCCAGGTATGATTATGATTAATTGTCTCATTACTTTAAAACAAAACCATATTTTCTTCACACACATTGTCTAAATGTTGTTCTTGTTCTTTGTGTACTTCAGGGATTAAGAGACGCTGTTCAGCAGCTTGAAATAAAGGCAAGTCTTTTAACATTTATATTCTAAAATCTATTTTATTTTAATTACCGTTTTATATTCATCAAGGTGGGAAATGTTCTCTAGGTCATGAAATATTCTTTGAATTCCATTAACATTATAGTAATTTGAGCTTTAAGTTCTATAGCACTTTTACCTATATATATTTATTGCCAAAATGAAGGTCAAAGGTCATGAGTGCAAATCACAGCTGTACCATTCTGCCACTCCTGGGCCCCTGAGCAAGGCCCTTAACCCCATAGCCGCTCACTTGTGTGAATAAGCTAAATGTAAGTCACTCTGGATAAGGGCATCTGACAAATGCTCCAAATGTAATGTTTGCGTATGTAATGTAAAGTGATGAGTCGGAGTCTTTAATGTGACTCAGAAGAACGAGTAGTCTCAAAGAGTCATTTGTTCATTTTCTGGACTGGACAAGCATAAGCAAAGCAAAATCTCTGTAGGCTATGTACAGGAAACAGAAATGAGTAGTCTCGACTCTTCTATACACTTATAGATGCTATGCATTTCATTACACAGGAAACAGAATCGAACAGTTAATCTCATGCCTGCGCTGCGTATTGTCTATGGAAGTCACGTGACAAAAGAATGAACGACGGACCAGAAGAGATATGAGAGGTTTTGAGAGGCATCGTCATATTTTCATTATTGGAGCTATAAAGCTGGCGAGATGTTGTGGGATCTACTTTTCGAAAATGAAACGTTTTATTTTATTTCCGATCGCAGGAACGAAAAGAACAAAATGACACAGAAACGGATTTGTTCATTTCAGAGAAACTTTCACAGTCACTAAATGATCAAAACTATTGCCCCCTGTGGTGCAAAATATTTAGTGTGCATACATTAATAATGTGTTGCAGTGTTTAGAAAGAGATATGGCCTTTAACCATGGTATTATTGTGTTAATAGACTGCAGAAGTAATTGTTTCATTGTTAATAAATCTGTATTAGTTAAGTTTTTTTTGCTTGCATGTGCATGAAAAAAATATAATGTCTTGATAACCCTATTATTGTATTTAGAATCCTGAATAAGATTACGTTATAATATAATATCCGTGGGTCAATTGGTACCGGGCTGCACAGAAAGAATACATAACTTACATAATAAATATTATGGCGGATTCCCTCCGCCACGTCTGTCTATGACTCACTCCTGATGCAGGTTTTGATGCCTCAGTCACATGTCTTACCTCCATCCACTACCTTCTTAAAGGGGCTCCGGCCCATAACACATAATACATTACCGCTAAATTGAAACCCCCAAGCTAGCAAAATGAACAAAAAACAACACAGCGGATTCATGTTTATTATTATATATTTAGAAAATACCTGTTTTTATGGTCGTATCATTTTATTTTGTTGTATTTATCCGCCACACCTTAAAGGTCATTAAACTGGCGCAAAAAAGGTTGTGGAACGCTGTGTTATAAGACAATACACAACTCCATATTTGTGTATTTTAGCTTTAGGCCGCATGATTTGAGTTCAGATGATTATACCTGACCTCTATGTTGTTTTAATGAATAATGAAACCCACATTCATATAAAATGTTATAGACTTATGGATAATGGCTTGTTTGTGACAAAGTCGGAGTCGTTTCGTATTTTTGCTTAACACTTTATATATATTATTTAAAAAACTCTTGCGGAGCGTCAGATGCTCTCGTGCTGCATCATGCCAGTCACTTGCAGAGTGGCCTTGGACTTGTGATGTGAGGGAATGCAACAGCTTGCCCTCCCATGCTGACCCCTACAGATTAGAGTGATCAGATTCCAGGTCATGTGTTTATTATGTAGCCTGTAGTGACGTAGGAGGCAGAAGGATGCAAACGCCATCTGCCCCGAACTGGTTCAGGGCTGCTGGCAGTTTTCACACGTAGGGCTCGTATTCTTTAAGGGGATTAGCAGTGATGGTGAGACAACATGTGTTCGTCTTCAGTCAGTCCCAGTTTTTGGAGCACAGGAGCTTTATCTCCTTGGTTTGTGTAAACTCTTATATTCCCATAGGTTTTCATCAGTTCCGTTACTGTGCTTTAGGTGCATTTCGACAGATGTGACCAAAACCACATCTGTGGTGTGTATGGTGTCTTGATAATCCATAGTGTCATTTAAGATTAAACAATAAATGATTAAAAGGAAACATCTCCAAAATGTTAGATAAAGTGTTAGATTCACTTTGATTGTCTTCATGTATTTAAGGAAATAGAGACCGGTTTATTCACAGCCAGAGACCTACAAGAATCCCTGCACTATTTTTCACACAAAAATGAAAAAAAAAAGGATTGAGCACGTCCTGTACCGACCACACGTAAAAACGTAACTTCTCATTTCCACTTCCTATTTCAGACTTACATAATAAATCAAAAAATGATTTATTGGCCTGAGTTTGCATAAAAGTACCATCAAGTAAAATGTACCATGGGCCCTGTTACAGATCAAAACCTCTCTAAAACATCAGATCATTTGATTTAGAGTGAAGTTAATGGTGGTAAATGGTTCAAAGGAAGTGCGTCACGTGAATGTTTGACCCAAAGGCATGCTTGTGTTCAGCTTCCTCGAATGATAAACTTCACTCGAGAGGAAAATAGGCCTTGAAGTTTCCGATGGCCGAATATTCAAGTTGTCTGATACGGCCTGATCCAATTTACAGATTTCTTCAACTGGAATTATCTTGTTTTGGTCTTGGCGCGAAGCACGCCGGGAGCGAAGGGCTTAGGGAGAGGAGTGGCAGCAGGGGTATAAAGCCTTGAGCACAGATGCAGAAGCTTGCAAAGCTGGATCTTTACCTATTATACATTAGTTGCTCTTAGTGTTTCTACTTCATACAACCAGCTGTAGAAATGGTTCTTGAGGATTCCGAATCAGACGTGGTGTTCGAGATCGATGTTTTTGTGAGTACAGACTCCAGCTGTTGCATGAGGATTGTTCATCCTGGCATTCACAGACATTGACTTCGGATTCGAGATGATGAAGGATTGAGCGGTTACGTTTAACGCCGTGTAATGAATTATTTGAACGGATGCTGCCAGTGTTTAATGATCTGTGACTTAATTGGATATGTCTATTAGGGATGCTTATATTGCATGACAAAGTAGATTATATCTTTATATTTATGTATGCAGGGTTATGCAGAGTTCGTGGCTTAATATAATCCTAAATCTTGCTCAATAATTTGTTTTATTAATTAATTAATAAATTTATATACACACATATATATATATATATATATATATATATATATATATATATATATATATATATATATATATATATATATATATATATACAGCATTTACCTTATTTTATTATGGTTCTTGCCTGTACAGGAGCATGATGTTGAAACCCCGTACGGCAGAATCCACTGTACTATGAAAGGAGTACCTAAAGGTGACAGACCTGTTATTCTGACCCTCCATGACATTGGATTGAACCGTAAGTATTGAGTATTGGATTAAACCTAATTCCAGCACACTCATTTCAATGTCTTTTAACATGTGCCATAAATATACCAATTTATTCTTTTTTTTTTTTCTCTACAGACAAGACCTGCTTTGACACTCTGTTCCAACACGAGGACATGCAGGAGATCATGCAGCACTTTGCAGTGTGCCATGTGGACGCACCCGGCCAGCATGAGGGTGCTAATACTTTTTCCACCGGGTAAGCTGGGAAATTGAAGTAGGTTAGGCGAGATGCAACCTTTGACCTTTGAGTCTTTGAGTTTTGACAAGTCTGTGTTTAGACTTTTTCGCCTCTGTTAATGATTAGCCTTGGACTTACCTCTGACTTGTACTGCTTTAGATTGGTCTTACAATTAAATAGGTTATCATACTATAGATGAAAGAACAGTACACAGGTCACTCTTTAGTCTGCTCTATAGTGTCGATGAAATGAAAAAAATCTCTATAGAACGGGTCGACAGGAAAATAGTTTCATTTGAAATCAGCATGCATCATGAACAAGATTTAGAAAAACATTTTGCCATTGACCTGCTGGTCTTCAACAGGAGGATTACGGGTATACAGAAATATTTTAACCATTCGAATGTACGTTATTAATGGAAAATATGTAATTTGGCGTCTTTGATTTATTTTAGATATGAGTACCCTTCTATGGACCAGCTTTCCGAGACTCTTCCTCTGGTCCTAAAACATTTTGGGTAATATTGCATTTTTTCTGCTCACCAGTATTTCACTTGTTAATGCTTAAAAAAAAAAAAGCGAAGGATTCTTATACGTATATGTCATTCTTATATGCCTAGTCTTAAGAGTGTGATCGGGATGGCGGTTGGAGCCGGAGCCTACATTCTTGCGAAGTTTGCCGTGAGTTGCCCTTTTAATAACTTGATACTTTTTGAAACATTTTTTAATCAAACCTGGATTACAAGCAGAACAAGCTGATTTGCCGTCCATGTTATCGTGCTTTCTTTATTGTTTTTTTTGCCGTGTTTAGCCACTTTGGAATGTTCCAAACTTGTTAAACACCAGCGGTGCGGCATAGGGAATCCTGATCTGATTTTTTTGCAGCTCATTGGCGCCAACTTTTACACTTTTTTTTATTATTATTTCAGTTTTTGTCACATTTTAGTTTAGTTTCAAGTATATTTTTTAATGGTTATCAACTTCCACAGTTGCTATTATATTGCATCTATCTATCTATCTATCTATCTATCTATCTATCTATCTATCTATCTATCTATCTATCTATCTATCTATCTATCTATATTTTTTTGATGCATTTAAGTTTTAGAATTATTATGAATGAAACTGTATTTTTGAATTTTTTTTTTTTTTTTGCAGCTGGACTACCCTAAAATGGTCGAAGGTATTGTTTTAATCAACATCAATCCATGCGCTGAGGGTTGGATGGACTGGGCTGCACAAAAGGTAATAAATCTTTTAAAAATGCAATTAATTCTATAGCATTTCTGTATAAGTGAAGTTATATATCTTGAATCTTATTGATCATTGAAAAATAAGTTATTCAGTCACTATTATGAATTATTCCGGAATTACAGTAAAACTAACAGGAAAATCCACAGGCGCCTGAACACACTTCTGGACCTCCTGGTTTATGTGGTTAAATAATGTTGTTCCTTATTGGTATAAGTAACCATTTGCAATTAAAATATATGACAGATCAGTGGCTGGACTCATGCCATGCCTGACATGATCATCAGCCATCTGTTTGGGAAGGTGAGATTAAACCTGTTATGTTGCCAGCTCATTTTTATGATTATTGCGAAAGTACTTAAAATTTTAAAGTATTTTTTTTATGCATTTAGGAAGAAATTCAACACAACCATGACCTGATTGGTACGTACCGCCACCACGTCCTGAATGACATGAATCAGTACAACCTGCAACTCTTTGTCAAGGCATACAACAGGTAAATAGAGACTCATTTTGCCATCAATAACCATAATCACTCGGTCAGACTTCCAAAAATGACTGGAGTTTGTGCTTCTGCCTCGTAGCCGAAGAGATTTGGAGATCGAGAGACCCGTTCCTGGAGGAAACATTAATGTCAGAACCCTCAAGTGAGTTGAGATCATTGCCTGAATTTTGTGTTAGTTCATATGTACTGTTTCATGGTGTAATGATTTGGTCTTTCTTTGCTTTCAGGTGCCCCTCCCTTCTCGTGGTTGGAGATAGCTCTCCTGCAGTGGACGCTGTGGTAGGTCTAATACCCAGAACATTATAGCACACGTCCACTTTATTTTTTGAATCTGTGACATTAATTAATTATATTGCTGCAGGTCGAACAGCCATTATAAAATGGCTTTTGGTTTTTCTTGGGTTGTTATTATTTATTACTTGTGAATTTATCATTTTTTTTTCACAGGTTGAATGCAACACCAAGCTGGACCCAACCAAGGCCACGCTGCTCAAGGTGAGTGTTCTCACATACTGTGGCTCTTTAATCCGCTCGATTATTCATGGCCTGGATGGAAAAGTTTGGAGCTGATAAGATTCCGATAGCTCAGCACCTGGTGACTGATTTACCAAGGGTGCATCCAGGCTCATTTTTATAGTTACACCAAGGGCAGAATTCTTGCTCCAGGTGACCTAATTTCCTCGGGCCTGACCCAAGTTGCCACGGGGAAAGCAGGTTTATAATGGCTTAACTGACTCATTTGTTGCTGATAAGTGTTGTGAATAGGCTGGTTAATGGAACACTTGATAGTTAAGAAATTCATGCTGATAGTGGTGTTGTTTTCAAGTCCTTGAGAGCGTGGAGCAGAAAACGGGCAGTGAGACACGTTTAATGACCGAAAGTTGCCATTTTAAATGACATTTCTCCCTTTTTCCCCCGACAGATGGCTGACTGCGGAGGTTTGCCTCAGGTTGACCAGGTGTGTTGCTTGTTTTGTTTGCTAGACAACATTGGCAGGATTTTTTTAATCAAGGACCATTATTGACAGCTTAAGAGGCATGTCAATTCTAATGCCATCCTGAAGATATGTCCTGAAAGAAAAAACATACAGGAAACAGCATATACTGTATAGATTTAACCTTAGTTCTTATTTTATTCACAGCCTGGAAAGCTGATTGAAGCCTTCAAATACTTTATACAGGGAATGGGCTACAGTAAGTATTTATTCCACAATTATTTAAATGATTAATAAAATAGAAAGTTTCGCCTACGTTGCGATCTTGTTCAAATCAAAACATCTGATGAAATATAATAGACGTTTAACCCCCTTAACGCCACATATATCCACTCCTTACAGTTTTATTATAAAGTTTTATTTATTTCTATGTACAGTATATTTAAAGTTTAGAAATATGAAGATGCTGATATAACTTATGAGAGCAGCACTGTGCTGTAGCAGGCAGCAGTAAACAGTTAGGGATAAAGTTACAAAGCATAGACAGTATATATAAGAGTGTTAACATCATTGTGAATAAGAAGAGGCGTCCTATATCTTACTCCTTTGAATTGTTACAATCTGGCTGATGATATTGTGTTCCTAAAAAAAAAAACACATTAATGACTCATGAAAATGTGCAAAAAAAAAAAAAAAGAAATATATATATATATATATGTATGTGTGTGTATACATATAGTTATCTAATTCTAAATAGTAAATCGTATATGGCACTCTCCGTGCAGCACGCAATCTTACATGTGAAAACAAACAGCACGTGGCGCCAGTGATTCACCTCTAGAGGCCGCTCTCGTAGTGACAGCCGAACAGATGCTGGAAAAACTATCGGTATGGATTTTGGCCGAGTTCCAACAATCAACTATCGGTGCCTTGACCTCTATTAATGTGTAATGGAAATTTGTTTGAAAGCCAACCTTTATTATCAAATTTCAAAATATCTCTCGCATTGTTCAGAGGGCTGTTCCAAATGTGGTGACGATAGTTTGGGGACCACAGCTCAAAATTATCTTTTATACCCCAAACAATTGAATTCTTAAACTCTTTTTCCTACAGTGGTAAATGATGGCCAATTAGACTAATGAAATCTATCAGCGTTAAAAGAAACTATTAATTCTTTATCTATTTTTACGCATAAATAACTTTTACTTTCCCTACAGAGATAACTGAACTGAACTGAACTGAACTGAGATGAACTTATTGCTCCTGGTTCTATTGTTTCCAAATATCTCTCAAAAGCATAGCAGTAGGAGGAACGGCTACTCTAAATTGCACTTAGGTGTGAATGTGTATCTCATTCAGGGTGTTGCACATCTTCTGAGCTTAGGGTCAGAGCTTAGTATCAGGGGGAGGTGGTATCTTAGTGGTTAAGGTGAACTTTGGGTCATGAGTTCAAATACAAGTGCCCCTCCTGGTATCCTGAGCAAAGCCTTTAAGCCCATAGTTGCTCATTTGTTTGAGTGAGAATAAAAAAAGCTAGTCGGTCTGGATAAGGACGTCTGCCAAATGGCGTAAATGTAGAAGGATCTGCTAATTTTGATTTTTTTTCCCCTGCTCTCTTAGTGCCCTCAGCCAGTATGACTCGCCTGGTCCGCTCTCGCACAGCCTCAGGCTCAAGTGTGACCTCCTTCGATGGCAACCGCAGCCGTTCTCACACCAACGAGGGCAGTCGCAGCCGCTCGCACACTAACGAAGGCCGGGGCCGCGCCCACACCGGCGACGCCCAGCGCGCCCGCTCGCACACCGACTCTGCGGAGAACAGCTCCGTGGACCAGTCCGTGCCCAAATCCACTGAAGTGTCATGCTAAAGCACCTCCAACGTTCCTCAAAACCCCCCCATGCACTTCCTCTAACACATTTCCTTTTCCTTATCTGTGTGTTTGTGTATTATCACAAGAATGCCCAGGAGTGCAGGCCACCAGCTTTGGGCGCAGAATCCCATAATACAGCACAAGTATTTAGTGTGTATAATTGGAATGGCCGACTGGAAAATGCTGTCTAGGTGATGTCATACATTTGGAAGGGAAACTCCACCAAATCTGTTTAGTCACCCCTCTTTTGGTGGGCTGATTTATTCTTTATGCAGGAAATACAGCACAAAAATATTGTAAGTAAGAGAATCGGAAAGTTTTTTGGGGAGCGTACAAATGTACTCTTCTTGCATTATAAATTCACTAAATTTCCATTCTTATTTACTTGATTGTAGGGTCATGGATCTCACAAAATGCCTGTACATGGCGTTTTTTTTTTAAACAGTAAAAGTATTTGCTTATTAGTATTAATATTGGATTATTTGTATGTATATTTTGAATGTGATCGATTAAAGGATATGGTGGTGGATATATGGGATGACATTTTTTTCTATGCTACCTACCTAAAAAAAAATAAATGATAGTACACAGGCTATTTTCCCTTTCATTTGTCTCTTATTCCCCGTGTTTTTTGGGGTTATATTTGTAACCTGGTTCTTATTGTTCTTTATCATGGTTTTCTTTTTTTCTAATAGTCACCAATTATCAAGTGATCAGAGGCATTTAACGATATAAAAACATCAATTATTGTAAACCTAAAAATGAATGGTTTGTTGGTTTTTTGGAGCTATATGTGATTTTTATTCATTAAGTTTATGCAAAGCAGAATACCTGTGCCATAGAAATCCACTGTTTCTATTCTGTGGTGTAGAAGGATGGAAGGAAACAAAACAATAACATGCTTTTTTAGGCAACTTAACCTTTGTAAAGATTTGCAGCAACCCAATGCAGACCACATTGTAAATTTTAACGGGATAAGAGTTATATTTATTAAAAAATTCAATACAAAAGGAACCCTCTGACTGTTTTGTATGAGCATTGCTTATATTTACAAATATATTTTGATATTTCACTCTATTAATTACACATACATACATACATATATTAATCGATTTAAATATATATTGATGTTTTATGCAAATGCATGTTTTTTATTAGTAAAACCAAATTCTACATAGAGCATAAAGACAAAATATTCTTGTAAATGGTTGAAAGTAATTATGGTGTTTTAAATTACGCAAATAATCAGGACACCAAACGGAACTTTTGCTATGTTTCCACCCGGACGCTTTTAAATCCCGGATGTGCACATCATGGCCGATTTGGGTCCTTGTTGTGAGACTTGGCGCATCAGTAAAACAAATGTTTGGTGATTACAAAAAAATTTTCTGTGGCGTTTTTGTTAATATCTGAGTAAAGAAAGAAGGTTGTGTATAAAAAGTGTGTTGCGTTGAAGGTTTTCATTTCGTCTCATATTTATTTATTTATATTTTTAATAAGAATAGTCTAAAAGAAATGTGCGCTGCGTCAATTGGCGCTAATAAAATTGGTGCTGTTAAAATGAATTTGCGTTAACGCGTTATTAACGTTTGTTTTGACAGCCCAAAATTTCTTCATTATACTACATATTTTAGGTGACAACAATATTTCAAATGTACTTATTTGTTAGTAATTGTGTAGAAATATCTTCATTATTGTAATATTCTATTTATTGATATATATATATATATATATATATATATATATATATATATATATATATATATATATATTTTTTTTTTGTATTAGTTCTTTTTCCTCTAAAGCATTTTTACAAAATGAAAATAAAAAAAAATAAAAAATCCAGAAACAATTAGTTGCTTTTTCCAATTTCCTGTTTCCATGACATATAAAGATTAGGTTTCACACGTAAAAATCCCTTTGACATTTGCCAACATTGGTCATTATTAATTACCCAGACTGAAGAGCTTTCAACACAAAATAGACAGATGGTCGCTCGAGCTGTTACGCGGCTAGAGGTGCTCTTGTCACAACTGATTGCATGATTCATTCTAAAAGTACCATAATAATCTCACTCAAAACTTGTTTAATCTGCCAGAAGGCTGAGACTTGTTCATAAGTAGAGCTTTCAAAACTATAAACGCCCAAAATACACAAACAGTTGAAAAAGTAAAGGGAAAAACAGCGACACTGTAACACTGGATATTAGAAACGATTCATAGACTAAATTGTTATATTTTGTAGCCTTAGTCTGCCATTTGTAAAGGTCAAATCATGTTGTTTCTGAGGTTTCTGAACCATTTTTCCTGTTCAGTATACAGTGCGCTATGAAATACAGACTATATGGAAAGTAGAGAATGAGTGAAAGCAATTTCATACACAGATTCAGTTTCAGTATTTAAACTCCTTGTCTTCAAACCTTCAGTATTAAATCCGAATTGAAGGCATCTATCCAGCTATCATGGAAATGATTCTTAAATATCTTTGACATTTAATATTTGCATTTAAAAGAAAGGTCTTTACAGAGTAAGCTGCAATTATACTCCTTTCCCAGTAACATGCTCCAGTAAATTTTTAACATTTTATATAGCATGTGCATTGAATGAATTAAAACAGCCAACAAGCACTCAACACTGGAAACTCCTCAGAATTGTTGGAAAACCATTCCAGGTGAGATAACATAAAAAATATATTCTGGGTTATTTGACAGTGATGTTTACTATATAACTTCATATTCTTTCATAGTTTGGATGTGTTCATTTTAATGTACAATGTTATGGATAAAAAGAAATAAAGATAATCCACTTAATAAGGTGTGTTAACACTTTGGACTGGTACTGAAGTTTACATCAGGTCAAGTTATATTATATATATAATATGTAATAAGTTAAAGCCTAAGTGTAATCGATAGAATCTGATCAGAAATGTTCATTTTTGACAAATTTTTTGACCTACATCATACCAGTTAATATTTCGGTAATATAAAATATTTCTGAGTACAAAAAAGTAATAGCCAGAAATTATATTCAAATATACTGTATCTTTACTATACAGAATAAATTCTTCTAATAGGAAAAAACTTTGTTATAGAAACAGACTGTAAAAATTGAAAGTAGGACTGTCACAATCCAGTTACTGCAGAGTTACTGCATGCTTCTTCATTTAACATACAATTCTACTCATCTACTAAGTATTAAGACCCCCATTACCTAAATATGGGCTGTAGTCCAATCTAAAAGGATCGAGATAATACAATTTCCTCTCCTGTATCATTTCAACAAAAGTGAAGAGAAGCATTTATTACAAAAGGGAACAACTGATATACACTACGTACCTCTGATATTTTTGTTCATCATCATGACAGCCAGTCCTTCAATTTATCTGTAAATATTGGTCAAGGTCACATATAAGATCAACATATTAACATTATACACAATAGAGATAAAGGTATTAAGACACCTGACTTTTTTGTAGTTTTTTCCCCCAAATAAAGTTAAAGGCACATGATTGTATAGGATGTCTTTGGATGAACATGAAGGAACTTTACTAATGCACACACAATCAATGAAAAAAAAAAAAAGTTGAACCAGAAGTTTACATCCAGCCAAATGTTTACATGTACAGTATTTATTTTTTATGTGTATGCGGACAATCCATTTTGCACAACCTTCTGTTACCGTACCGCTACATCGGCACTACTGTGTTACTGTTTTCCCTTGTCTCATGTTGTCTCTTGTCTCAGCCCCTCCTCTTTTTTGCACTAAATGTTGCACATGTGCACTTTGTGTTGTTAGTTTACAGTTATGTGTCATGTTATGTCTGTTCCTTGTGTTCCTTTTGTTAATTTGTGTTGTTTGCTGCAGCACCTTGGGCCTGGGGAAACGTTGTTTCGTTTCACTGTGTACTGAACTGTTATTGGTTGAAATGACAACAAAGCCAACTTGAACTTGAACTTTAAATTTCCCTTTACTTGAACTAGGAGACCCAAACCGGTTCCAGCATCACAATGTCCCTGTGCACGATGTTTTTCCCAATAAACACAATTCATCAAGTCTCCTTTCACTGTAGCCACAGCTGCAACACCCACATACATCATCTCTAGCAGAAGCATTGATATTAACCCTCGTAAAATGACCCTGGGTTTTCCGTGCATTTTTGTGCATTTTTCCCATGCGTTGCAGTTTTTCTGGGGATTTGAAATGAACACAAATCGTGTTTTTTTGTGCAAATTCTACAGGAAAGAAACCACAAACGTATAAATGTTTCATGAAAAATTTAACAACCGTTTTGTACCGTTTTGATCTTTCATTACGATGTCCAGCTTTACTTGAAAAATCTTAAAAATGGCAGTTATGGCAGTTGTGACCAATTACATTTCTTCTCCTATGTCAGTCAGTGCAGAATAAAAAATTACAGCTATTAAATCCACACACATGTATTTGAGCTTGTGTAGTTTGCTACAGATGAGGTTTGCGAGCTCTGACTAGTGCACTCTCTGACTCTTTCAGCATGACAATGTCCCTGTGCACAAAGTTTTTCCTTTACATGGGTTGGATGGGAAGGTCTTGAATGGTCTGCTATAGAGGTCTGGCTTCAATACACATCTGGGATAAATTGGACTCAATTGGGATTGTATTCATTCATTACCATGTGGGAGCAAGAAACATCAGAACCAGAAATCTGATTCGTGGAAGTGAAGAGAGGAAAAAGATTAAACTGATTAAACTAGAACACCTGCTGCTTATCTGACAATGGTTATTAACAAGCCTACTTGCTTTTACAAGTCCACTGCGTTCATGAACAACACTTGCTGCCATTTTCTACACACCTTTTTGTTTAATTATCCTTTTTATTCTATAATTATTTGGAACTTTCATCAATTATTTGATTTTTGAATATTTGATTTAAGTTTGATCAATTAAAAAGAGCTGTTGCCTAAAATTAAAGATCAGAGGAATTAATTACGTTTGAAGTTTTATTTATTTCAAAGCAACACACAGAGGTGGAAAAAATTATAAAATATTCTGTAGAGTAGTGTTACATCAATGAAGATTTACCCAAGTACAAGTAAAGTTACCAGTCTAAAAATCTACTTAAATAAAAATATTAAGTAACTCATTAAAAATGTACTGAAAGTATAGTTTACTGAGTTACTTTTTTTTAATAGTTGTGTGGGAAATTCTAGTGTAGTTCAAAAAGGATAAGGGGCTATATGAAAAATTGTATGGAACACCTTAACAAATAGAATTGCAATAACAAAAAGAAAATAAAAACACACCAGTCCATGACTTGAGTCTAATGTAAGTTATGTTATAATGTTATTTATGATAAGGAGAGAAATCATAAATGCAGATTCAGATTTCAGACAGTAAGCACCTGCATCTGACGACTATCGATTCGACTGCATTTTGCGTTTATCTGGGTCTGCAACACTGGCTTCTGTCTTGTCCATCTCCATCTTTCTTTCTTGCGAGTTTATCAGGTTTGTTCTTCGTAAAAGTACAATTACCGATTTTAAAATCTACTTTTAAAAATTGAAGTACACACAAAAAAACAGAAATATGACTAATATGAATCACCAGATTTTATAGACCTCGAGTAAAAAAGTTGAATTCAGTAATCGAGTGTGATATGTTTTGCGTTTACTGCATTATGGAATAAAAAACATCTCTGTTGGGTTGATCGTTTTTATTGTGTCGACTCCAGAACGTATGATAGTCCCCAGTTCCTCAGTTCATAATCTCTCGGTTCTCATAATACTGATCTAAATCTGCAAAGATGTCATTGGGGTTCTTGCAACTGAGGTTGCAGAAGCAGGCATTAATCCACATCACCTGCCAAGTGATCATATCTCCATCAGGGCACTGGAACTCCACCTGCACTGTTTTGGATTTGTAAGGGATGCAGCAGCGCTCATCAGTGCACACGCCACAGTACTTCGGCCGGTAGAGCTTCTTGCTGGTGCAGCCTGAGATGGTGAAGTTTCTCTCTTGATCTTCCCTGTAGATGTTGAGGCACTTTTTCCCAGGCTTTAGAAGCAATTGAAAGAAAATCCACAATGTCAATTCCACAATATCTCGAATTTTAAACACAACCGACCAATGTTCTTATGTTAGTATAGGATTTATTATTTATTATTATTGTTCATTAGGATCCTTGGTGTTTAATGGATTACTGTGACCAGAGAAAATCAGCATTTTACACCAGAATCAATCAACCTTTTAATACCATAAGACTGATAAAACATACAATGTGAATGACTGGCATTACTAAAGCAAGAAACCCAATGAACACAATTCATCAAGTCTCCTTTCACTGTAGCCACAGCTGCACCACCCTCATGCATCCTCTCTAGCAGAAGCATTTTTATTAACCCTTGTAAAATGACCCTGGGTTTTCCGTGCATTTTTGTGCATTTTTCCCATGCATTAAATTTTTTCTGGGGATCCTGTGTTTTTGTGCAAATTTAAAAGGGAAGAAAACACAAACGTATAAATTGTGTGTCCAGCTTTACTTGAAAAAAACTTAAAAACTGCCTTTCAAGGCAGTTGTGACCAAATCAATTTCTTCTCCTCTGTCAGTCAGTGCAGAATAAAAAAAATACAGCTAGAAAATCCCCAAACATGTATTTGAGCTTGTGTGGGGGACTGTAGTTTGCTACAGATAAGGTTTGCGAGCTCTGACTAGTGCGCTCTCTGACCCTCCAATCAAAGGATGTAAAAATGCGAACAATTATTGTACACGTGCCATAATTGTCACCTCAGCAACAGCTTCAAGCAACATATACTTTACACTACAGGCGCCCACACTACTGATTCTGAAGGCCTGAAGGCAGATTTTGAATATGGAAACACGTGATGTGGCGGCTGAAATCTGATTGGATAGAACCAAGAAATGCTACAAAATGAATCGAATCGACTATTAAGAATAATTTAATACATATTCATAAAAGAAAACAATTTAAATGTAAGCCAGAGATAAAATTCTACCTTAATGTGCTTGGTGATGTCCACCTCACAGGGTCGAATGTTGCAAAGCCGTCTTTCCTTGACCATCCGACACTGCTTGTTGGCATTAGTAATGCGTAAAGATACTCCTCGACCACAGGTCTTGGAGCACGGACTCCACGATGTTGTCTGAGTCATGCAATCCTGCTGCCAAGAGTTTTTTCCACTCGAGAGAGCTGTCAAAAGAACTGTTTCGTTCAATCTATATCTCAAATGAAACTTCAGAATACAACAGTATTCCTTTTTATGCCCAACAATATCACTATGTTTTTAGCAATTCTTTAAAAACTTAGAGTTTTTCCTGCTTTCAGATGATATGTACATGATTCATAGCTTTAAATAAGGTTGTGCATCTCCATAACTGAGGCCGATGAGATTCATATCTCAATACATAGCCAAGGATTCTACACAGATCTGATTCGATACGATTCACCCTTATTGCGATGCAGTGCGCTGCGATTCAATCAGATATGATGCAGTGGACAAAATATGATGCTACGCAATTATGGTACGGATAGTTATTTGTTTGGTTCAGACAGACAGCAAACCATTAATTTACATAAGTGCTGTCTGACTTTTAACGCATGAACCTTTCACAAGCAGACCTTTGTACTGCAAAAAAAAAAAAAAGAGTTTCAATAAAACCAGTCTTCAGGAGGATACAGCTCTACCTCTGCCATGTCAATCTGTGTTCTTTTAGGACACGCTTCGGTCTCTATAGTGTTATGATACATCATATTCATGTAGTGGTGCTGAGAGAACGTGCTTGAGAAACCGAAATATATAAAATGTTGGTCACAAATTTTCGGTCATTTTCTAAATAATGAAAGTACAGCGTATCTACGAATTATTCTATATGAATCGGTTTTTACCAATGCAAATATGTTCAAAACAATGCATCGTGATACAAATAGCAACTTCTATCCGTGAACGCATTCTTTAGTAAATATGTATTCTGTTATCTATAAATTGAAGTTTTTATTTGATATCATTGGTTGGTAAATTTAAGCATTTTTTCCTGAACACTATAAGTGTAAATGGTACAGTCAGGTTTGGATCATACCTGCCATGGCATGTCGAGGTGCTGCTTTGCGCCCTCTCTTGGGCTCCTCACAGATCCACTGCTCGCAGCACTGGCCGGGTATTTTGACCCGCAGCGGTGTCGGGCACCACACCCTCGGAGGCTCATACGTGCACAGCGGAACGCAGCCGATAGCCCCGTTCACACACAGACACTGGTATTTACAGTTAGGCTGAAAACTCTGACCGGTCCGATAGATTATTCCGTTGTACACACATCGTGTGCTGAGTAGATCTGTACATCGGCAACAATTTATGAGTTTCTGATAAGATGTAAAGGGAACGATTATTACACATAAAATAAGAAACAGATTAACTGCTTAAGATAATAGTTCAAAAGAAGCTTTTTTTCCATTTGAAAGACAGTGTGAATAAATATCTGCGTCTGCATTAGACCTTAATTAACCCCCTTAATCTCAATCTAATCCCTGAGAAGAATCTAGTGTTAATGTGCTTAATGGAAGCCTGAGCACAAGGACATGTTTAGTGCAGGGGACACTTACATGCACATACTCCTTTTTCGTACCTAGGCTTGTCTGAGCTGTAGTCACAGTAAAGGCCGCGGTGGTGGTCACAGTTATCCGCCTCGTTGCATATCTCCCCTACCTGCTTGGCACAGGCCCTACAACATTCACAGCCGTCCATGATGAGACTGACACCTGGTGGGCAGCTCGGTGGAGTCTCGGGGCAGGTGCAGGGCCACTTACAGTACTGAGTCCGGTTGTAGGGTTCAGGGGTAGTGGACTCAGGTATGACTGGTGCAGTGGAGGAATTTAGGGAGACAGCCTGGAGGAAATGCAGATAAATGAACACATTGTCTTTGAAAAATTAAACGTGTAACCGGATCTCTATTTAATATCACATTATCTGAAGCACTAAAAAAGCAGCATCCACGAATCATTGTGCAATCATGGAATATCAAGGAATGAGCAAAGACAACAACCCAAACAGACAAGGCCAGATAATATTTTGCAGGGTTAAAAAACATAAATAAAAAACATTTTACAAAAATACACCATGTACAAAAGAACAAACACTACACGGCACACTGACAGAGGTGTTGCAAGGGCCCGAGAGTGGCAGCTTGGCAATGCTGGAGCTTGAACCCCCAACCTTCTGTTTAGTAACACAGAGCTTTAACCACTGAGAACCATTAACCTATACTTAACCTCTAGAAATATTTCATCATTTACACATAGACATAGACATTTCAACAAAACTGCAGATTAGGTATGACGTGAATATCTTTGTGCACTTTAGGTGCTTGGACTTGGAGTGTGTGTGGATTTATCTCTAAGGTCACAACCGTGGGTAGTCTATTTAGTTGTAAAATAAATACAAAAATAAAAACTTTCTGATAGGCTTGAGATCTTTTGCATGTCCTCATTCCCTACACTGAAGCGCTTCTATTATTCTTCTGCATGTAAAAGCTTTTTACAGTGAATAAATGACTGTAATAGTATCCACACTATAGGAGTGAGTATAATAGTATCCGGACATGTTGAGTTTTTTTGGAAAATTTTCCAATCTTCCTATATAACAGAGCAACCTGGAAAATGTGTAACTCTAATTATAGCCCCTATTTTCCAGCAAACGTGGAAACCGACAACACTGATGAGTTGCAGAATAATTTCCACTCGGTGGCAGTATAATCATTTGCTTTTGGTTTTTTAAAGGCTTCATCACATTCCTCAAATACATTCAGCATGATGTAAGTCACCTCAAATCTTCTCTCAGAGATGTTTAATGGACTTTTCTGCAATGCACTTTTATATAAACATGATTTCTTCAATCTTATGCATATGAGTCGGAAAAGACATGAGCTGATTAGGGGTTTTATAGTTTCATCTCTTGTATTGACCTGAAGGCAGTATTCCTTGGAAATTGGATCGGGACTTATTTTTAAATAATCCAATTAGGAAGTGTCTATAAAGTGTTTGTCTGCATGCACAAATGTTATTTTGAGAAGTTGAAGACGTTGATGACATAAAATAGACTTTGCAATAACTACATTTATTATTATTATTATTATTATTATTATTATTATTATTATTATTATTATAATATATTAATATATTTCTTTTTATTGACTGAAAAAATATATATATATATATATATATATATATATATATATATATATATATATATATATATATATATATATATATTTTTTTTTTTTTTTTTTTTTTTTTTTTTAAATAGCTCTATTTATTATCTATAGCTCATGCTATATAGCAACAACTAAATAGGATGTTAAACTCTTACCTGATGTAATCGGGCGACAAGCAGGACCCAGATCAGGAGCCAGCTCATTACTGAACCCAAATGGTAAATGCATTGAATCCAGAATTAGATATTAATTTTAGATCAGAGTATCCAAGTCTCCTTCATCGGTTAAGGCTGCCGGTGAATCCTGGACTCACGGAGACTGGCTGCGCTTGCTTTTTGAACACCTCTGTGACGTCAGAGCTGGGAAAAACCCCGGAGGTTTCCTCCTTTCCTTTCTTTCTTCCCTTTCCCTTGTCTGTGATTTACTCTGCCGACGGAACGTGCACGCACAAGCTGACGGGAGCGCGCACCAAACACGCAGCCTATCATCTTATATGATAGAACTGGAAGAGTGTAGTTTCTATATAAAGTGATAAAGTGATAGATAGATAGATAGATAGATAGATAGATAGATAGATAGATAGATAGATAGATAGATAGATAGATAGATAGATAGATAGATAGATAGATAGACAGACAGACAGACAGACAGACAGACAGACAGACAGACAGACAGAACCCTTGATTTAGTTACTCAACGTCAAATTCATCCATTGATCTCAACTGGCTTCTCTTAGTGATGCATGCAGAATTTGATCTATTTTTCATTAATCATGCCCTTCTCTTTTTTTCCTTTGCATCTATTCATGATTTTTTCCAGTTTGTTCAGGTCAACTAATTAGTATAACAGCACTGGTCCATTCCATATCATTCTGTCATCTGTGCTCACTCCATAAAAATGAACTAATTGCATTAAAGGAGTGATAATAATGATTGCTCATATTTCATAAGCAGCACAAAACACTGTGCAATGATGCCGTAGTGCTGCACGGTCCTTGTTAAAAGTTTAGTAAAGTTCCTGTTTATATATCTGACTGTTTATTTTACACCAATGTACTTTAGTACAACCAAAACACATTTTGAGGGTTTTTTGGTTGCATTCTGCAGGATCCAACTGTGCAAAAAAAAAAAAAGTACACAAATTACGCATAAAAAAAGTATGCGAATTAGCTGAAGGGTAAAAGACGTAAAGATGAAAGATGTTGATTTGCCCCTGCAGCAGTTACTTCTGCTTAGCATCAACTTTATCTCGGTGAACTTTGCTGATAAAAAACAAAATGTAGACAAGACTGTCTGTTTGGGTTACGGTGGTAAAAACGTAGTGTCTGACAAGTGGAATTTGTTACAAGATGATAGGGAACAAACGCTACTTTGACAAATGAGCAATGCTTGTTTGAAAGAAGCAGATAAAAATCGAGCCACACCTCAGACTCAAGTTTCAGCTTTCTATTTTGCACTTTTGTGTACAAGATTCCGGTTTATAACACTGTATTTTTTCCCATGACACAAAACCCACTTCTGTGTTTCTAAGCTTCTATTCTAAGCAATCTCTACCTCTTACATTTGAGCATATATTCTAAGCGATCCCTACTCCAGACAATGTTTTGCATCTGTTTTAAGAATCTTTACTTCATCAACACGTTAAAGTTGTAGTTAACTGATGATACCATAAAGCTAATAAAACATGTTCTATAGACAATCAACTGTTCATATTAGCAATCTTAAAGTAATTAATGTAGTTTGGAGATTATATAGATTGAAGGTTAAAATTCCAGTGGACACGGCCTCTGGATGGCGTTCTTTTCGATTGGAGGCCACTCTGTGCAGCTGGGGTTGGTTTTGCATCAGCGGCCTGGGAATCCATGTATAATAATACATGCATAATACTGAATAACACAGGAGCTTTGAGGATGGATTTGGATTGATTTTAATGTCAACAGTCTACTACAGTGGCTCAGGACCACAGGTGGCAATTAATCACCATCACTGCACATCTCAACAACGATGAACTGGATGACGTGAATGGACATTCGGTGCCAACCAGATAAAAATGGGTTTCCTTTTGAGTTTGGTTCCTCTCAAGGTTTTTCCTCATAAAATCTCAGGGAGTTTTTCCATTGCCACTGGCTCGCTCATTAGGGGCAAACGTACAATTATAAGGAACAAACTTATACTTTCTTTTATAAACACTTAATGTCCATTGTTAAATGTGCTCTACAAACTAAACTTAAAAAATTTATGTAAGATGGGTGGGCCTGAAAAAATGGCTTAACCATCATTCTTTCTGAAAATGTTTTCTATTTCATGAAAACCCCCATTTTGAATGGTTAAATGAAAAGAACCTAATGTTTTATATACATACACATATATATATATATATATATATATATATATATATATATATATATATATATATATATATATATATATATTTTTTTTTTTTTTTATTTATTATTTTTTTTTTTTTGATTTATTAATTTTTTTCTCGAGTTCTCGGTTTATTTATAGCCTGCATTGTCTTTTTAATTCTTTTGGATTTCTGATTCAATCAAAATGTCATGGATTAAATCCCCCCAGTGGTTTCTGGAATACACTTTCTTTTAAACCCAAAAGGGATTTTACAACAAGAGGGATTTTCACTACTTCACTACTTTTTAAATCAAAGTATGGTGAGTCTCGATTTATTGTTGTCATTATTATTATGATTATTATTATTATTATTACTACTACTACTATAGTACTAATATACTAATACACTATACTAAACAATACTATAGTAGTGTCAGGAACTTCCAGGTTCGCAACACACATTTCCAGTTTCAGTAGTGTTACATCTGTCTGCATCCTGTATATTGGGTCCTTCCAGTCGATTTCCTAACAGAATAATCTGGCCAAACATGGACCCTGCAGATGCACCAAAGCCTTGGGCTTGCCCCATCTCAAACTGGCAAGTAATGGACACAACAAAGGCAATTGATCTTTGAAAGCTCAGACCCCAGCAGAGAACAGAGAACTTTAGAACATGTCTTGCACAATTTATGGCATGCCAATCAGAACTAGATGACTTACTGAGACGGCCAACTATGGCCCCTGATCCCTGCTGGGGCATCACCCCACTCCAGGGCCCTGCTGGGGTCGTGGCCCCTGTTCAAAGGCCCACAGGGGAGGTCACCCAGCCCGGGTTTCCCGCCAAGAGCATCGCTCAGCCTTCCTGCCTGGCTGGTGGTATTGGCCAGCTCTCGACCTGCCCGATATCATCGAGGGCGTCGATCTGCCTCAGGAACCCCTGAGGGTTTTGCTTTTCTCCCTAGCCTTGCCGAGGGTGTCGCTCCGCCTCAGAACCTGCCAATGGCGTCACACTGCATCAGCTCCTAAGTCTCGCCGAGGTTGCTGCTCAGCTTCCTTATCCTGTCAACCCTTGCTAACTATGTCACTCCATCCCTGGGCTTCGCTGATGATGTGCTGTTTGCCTGGCCCCTGGGTTTCGCTAACGTTGTAGTCTCCCCGGAGGGGTTTCTTCGCCGTTGATCTTCACTCCGCCCCTGATCTTTGCTCTGCCACCAGTCTCTGCAGAGAGTGTCACTTCACCGCCGGTCTCCGCTGAGGGCACCACTCGGTCTCATCACGTTGGTCAGAAAGCCAGTGTGTCATTAGAGACTGTTCCCTGAGGGTTAACTTCATGCTTCGTCTGGCCTTTCCTGACCTCCAAAGCACCCAGTGGCAGTTGGCCTCAAGTCCTGCTGTGTCCGGCTGGCACCCAACCTTTCTTATGCCCCGGCTCATTCATGCCTGTCCCTCCACCCGCCCAGAGCAGGTTGCAAAGTCTTGCCTCTTATGTCTGCCGCTTCTTATTCCCCAGAAATGCAGCTTCTGTAGACAGCCATGTGGTGGGGGGAGATACTGTCAGGCACTTACAGGTTTGTGGTGTGCAATTCACATCCGGGTCGGCATCTTTTTGGTTTTTTTAAGGACACCAAAGAGATTATCTCAGGGCCAGATTATCTCTTATCCATCGATTATCTATTAGCTTTATAATAAAATAGTCAGCAAAATGTCCGTCTTTATTTCTTGACATGTATTAACTTTCTTCTTCTTCTAAATGTAATAGGTAATTTTACCTAACAAAACATAGTGCCATCTAGAGGCTTTCCTAGATAACAAGCAAAATCTTGATATCATCACAACTGGCTCTTCATGTTCCTGGGAGCCTGCACTATTTCCTGGTTCCTAACTCTGTCTCAGATCCCTGTTCTGTCTGGCTACCCTGCTTAGTGGTTTGGACTTTGGGCTGTGTTGGTTTGTGTTTTTGCTCTGCTCTTTATTGTTCTACTTGCCAGTATTTGGAATTTAGGAATGTTTTTGGTTTCTGATTCTGGTTCTCCTTGCACTACACTGTCCGTCTGCTCTCGGATTTGGTACTGTTTATTCTGACATTTTTTCTTTATGATCTCTGAGTTGTTTTTGAAGTTTTTTTTCTTTAGTTTTTTTATGCTTGACTACATAATTATAGTACTCTTAGTGTTATATCTGTATGTGCATTGCATTTTGGGTCCTTTCAGTCACTTTCCTAACAAGTAGTATTAGTTTCACTATTATTAATACTATTATTATACACACACACACACACACACACACACACACACACACACACACACAGCTGTTACATATGGACCTCAGTCTCTTTATTTTAGTCTTTTTACTTAAAAAAAGCAGCACTATTAATAATAAACAGCATTTTAAAATCATCTTTAAAATAGAGAAGAGCAGATATTACTGCAGTGCTCTGTGAAATGACTTCATATTAAGATGACGTGTAGGAACTGGAAGGATTCAAAAACTCTATCGACAATAGACCGCTTCTCTATGAGCTTTACCTCAGTTTTGACCAGTTCTAGTCTTAGTTCTCAATTGGGATTTATTTTGAAGACAACCATGTTTTAGATTTTCATTAGCTTGTATTGTCTTTTGAATTCTTTTAGACATGGATCTGTTATTCAATCAAAAGAACATGTACCAAATAGGTTCCTAGGTTGGTTTGATGATACATTCATCAAGGATGATCATAGAGAAGAGTAGATGCAGTCCTCAATAAAAAGACTTCATATTGAGGTGACATGGAGGAAGTGGAGGGATTAAAATAAACTCATGTCGGCAAAAGGACTCCTCTCTCTGAGCTTCAATGACATCATAGATCCACTGCCAGTCAGTTTAAGGAAATGTACCCAAAACATTCTGGACGGAATGAAAAATTTACTTATTTTACGCTATTACTCACGTCTTACTCACTTCTCGCTGGCTTTAACACACTGAGCCTTGCTGACAGGATTTTACTTCACAGAGGCCAAAAAGAACTTGTGGCAAAAAGCAGTCAGAACGACAAGTTTACATAAAATATTAAATAAACATTCGCATCTGCACTTATTGGTAAGCTGCAAGGATTCACAAACTATTCAGCTGTCATAACAAAGGTTTTAACTCCCTCAGCCTGTTGTTAGGCAACAAGACTTTTAAATTACAGCACAGTACATCACTCTTGTGAAAATATCTCAAGGGTTTATCAGGTCTAACATTTTCTAGTGAGGTGTTTTCCAAAAGGGATCATATCTTCTCTAATCAAACTAGATTCCACGGTGCCAAAACTATTCACAGTTCCTCCTAAGTAGTAAAAATGATTTTAAAAAATGCTTTTCATTTTAAATGTCATATTTATACACAGTCTAAACTCATAATAAAAAAGAATCATGAATATGTCATGATATGAAAGTTAATGTAGCCCCTTTCTCTTCCTCCCTCTCTCTCTCTCTCTCTCTTGCATACAGTGGTGCGTGTGTGTGTGTGTGTGTGTGTGTGTGTGTGTGTGTGTGTGTGTGTGTGTGTGTGTGTGTGTGTGTGTGAGACGTATGGCCTTAAAAATAAATAGGCCTGTGCCTAAATTAAACACTCAGCAGCCATCTTCTCTCAGTTTTGACCAGTTCTAGTCTTAGTTCTCAATTCGGGTTTCCTTTTGATGATTTTTATTAGCCCATATTGTATTTTGAATTCTTTTGGATTTGTTAATCAATCAAAAGGGCAAGGATCAAATTCCCCCAGTGGTTTCTGTTAGGTTTGTCTCAGAGCTGTGAGCCAAGAGTCCCATCCCACTCGTTCTTGTTCAGTTTTTCTGCTACGGATCCTTTAATATCAGTTACACGGACATTAGGACGAAAGATCTTTCAAAGCATGAAAGATATCCAAAGTTAAAGGACAGAGAGAATGCATATATAGACCACTGTAATGGCTATGAGATCATTTCATTGCATATCAGCACATGACAAACAAAAACATTGTTGAAGGTCATAGTTTTCTTGGTACAAACGTAAGTATCTTTTATAAAGATATGACAGTCGCAGCCTGAAAATATGCAAGAAAAGATAAGAAGAAGTCGTCAAACAAACTTGGTAAATTACTCCAGGTAGACTAACTAAATAAATGATTTGGAATATCACCTAACATTAGCCCCTTTTTATTCTGAAAGAACTACATTCTATTACTCAGGGTAATTAGCATCAGGTTTCAGGGAATCAGGAAAATATGCACCCGGTTTTAGGGAATCAGAGAAGTATGCAGGATTATCATTATGCAGATTGTATATGGCATGGTGATGATGCATCACATCTAGAATGATGCATTGCATTGAAGCAAAAGGAGATGAAGTACAAACCCGATTCCAAAAAAGTTGGGACCCTGTACAAATTGTGAATAAAATTGTAATATTTTATTCAGAATACAACATATAACTTCACATTTTGATTTGTCTGACCACAGAACAGTAGCCTTGGCCCAGAGAAAACGCCTGTGCTTCTGGATCATGTTTAGATATGGCTTCTTTTTTGACCTATAGAGTTTTAGCTGGCGACGGCGAATGGCACGGTGGATTGTGTTCACCGAAAATGTTTTCTGGAAGTATTCCTGAGCCCATGTTGTGATTTCCATTACAGTAGCATTCCTGTATGTGACGCAGTGCCGTCTAAAGAGCCTGAAGATCACGGGCATCCAGTATGGTTTTCCGGCCTCGACCCTTACGCACAGAGATTGTTCCAGATTCTCTGAATCTTTGGATGATATTATACACTGTAGATGATGATAACTTCAAACACTTTGCAATTTTTCTCTAAGAAACTATTTTCTGATATTGCTCCACTATTTTTTGCTGCAGCATTGGGGGAATTGGTGATCCTCTGCCCATCTTGACTTCTGAGAGACACTGCCGCTCTGAGAGGCTCTTTTTATACCCAGTCATGTCGCCAATTGACCTAATAAGTTGCAAATTGGTCCTCCAGCTGTTCCTTATATGTACATTTTACTTTTCCGGCCTCTTATTGCTACCTGTCCCAACTTTTTGGAAAAAAAATGTAATCCAAAATCCTCATGAAATCCAAAATGAGCCGATATTTGGCATGACATTTCAAAATGTCTCACTTTTAACATTTGATATGTTATCTATATTCTATTGTGAATAAAATATAAGTTTATGAGATTTGTAAATTATTGCATTTTTTTTTTTCTCCATTTGTACATTGTCCCAACTTTTTTTGGAATCGGGTTTGTACAAATACAGGGAAATATATAGAAGTCCTAAAGAGGCCATTCATTATGATATTGATATTTTCTCATGATGAAAATTAATAATTTTATGATCTTGACATAGCAAAGGTTGTTATCTCTTTATCACAACTTCATTTTCTCATGATCTCAACATAAAAACTTTCTCATTATTACAACTTAAAACTATTTTTCTCACACCGAAAATGTTGCCAAGAAAATCTCACCTTGTGAATGTTTCTGGTGTACATCATCCAAATATGGACTTAATCTCTAGTTTGACTGAGTCCCTGAGCAAGTAAAAGCAAATTCGACTATCCATGATGCTGCAATGATGCTGCCTATAGACCACGCTCTTAGGCCGAATACAGATACAAATTAAGTACTGATTATGAGGAAACAATGTTTGTAAAAATCAGAAAACCAGAATCAGAAAAATCCTCAGAAAATGTATTTTTTAATCACTAAACAACTGTTTTTACTGATGCGCCAAATCTCAAATCAAACACCGAAATCTGCCATTATGCACACATCCGGCAAATAAACCCGTCTGTGTGGAAACATAGCAAAAGCTCTGTTTGATGTCATGATGATTTACAAGAGTATTTTTAGTCTTGCTGCCCTGTCATCTGAAAATGTAAACAGGCTTGTGTAAGTAAATTGTTCAGTGCAAAGAAAGAAGTAATTTGGGAACCTGGTATTTCTAAATTCTTTTTTTCATGTGTCTAATAGACATGAACAAGTTTTTTGAAAAACATCTATGACCTCTAAAACCTGTCTAGTCTTCATGCTCTATGTTCGGTATAGTTTTACTAATAACAAACATACATTTGCATAAAGCTCCATATTTGTCCATGTCCATGTTGATATTAAAAACTTGAAAAGTATTAAATTTAGGTACATTTAGAATATGTTTGATTAAGTTGCAATTAATCACGAGTTAATGTAATAATGTATGGCCTTTTAGGACTTCTGTAGATATGTGTAGGAAGCATAATTCATTAATTTTGTCATTAATTTGCATCAGAGGTGGCAAAAGTACACATATCCTTTACTTAAGTAGAAGTACAGATACTCATGTTTTAAAATACTCTGGTACTGATTAAACTTTTTTACTTAAGTAAAAGTAAAGAAGTCTTGGCTCTGACATGTACTTAAGTAAAAAGTAGTTTTAGCTGTTAACTGGACCTCACATCATAGATAGATAGATAGATAGATAGATAGATAGATAGATAGATAGATAGATAGATAGATAGATAGATAGATAGATAGATAGATAGATAGATAGATAGATAGATAGATAGATGGATGGATGGATGGATGTGATAGCCTTGTGGGTTAATGTCAGGGTCCCCACAAGGATGAGTTTGAGAGTTTGATTCCTGGTCGAGCTGGTTGCTGTGTTGTAAATAAAACTTCTGGACCTTGTCCCCTCTGAAAACATTTCAATTCTGTCCTTTCTGTGTTGGATTAATTTCTTGATATCCTGGTCTTTAATGAAAGATAACTCCACCAAAAAAAAAGGCACTTCTGTGGTAGCTCATTGGGTTAAGGCTTGTGCCTGAACATGGTCCTTAATATAGTCCACGCTGGTGATAAGGTTTCAAAGCCAGTCCTACATGCCTTCTTTCTTACTGCACTGGCATGAAACAAAGTATGAACCCTCCAAAAAGCACACATGCTTTTCAGCAGCGGTCGCTCAGTGGTTTAATTCTTGTGCCTCATCTAAACATGCTTCCCAGTCTGATCTCTTCCATGGTTCAGTGGGTTAAGGCTGGTGCCTTGCTGATGGTGAGGATCAGGGTTTGAATCCTGCTAGTTGGGATGTAATTTATGTTCCTGTTTCCTAAATCTTTCTTTAGCTTTATATTCTTGTGTTGATGGTTTAAAGGTAGATAGACCTGCTCTAAACAACCTTCCCAGCCTGTCTTCCCTGATGGTTCAGTAGGTTAAATCAGATTTCTTGCTTTTGGTGGGGTTCAGGGTTCAAATCCTGCTTTCTGTCTGCCAGTCACGATCAGGATTCTCTTCCTACATCTTTCTTTAGCGATTATATTTTTGTTTTTAATGGGTTGAAAAGAAAGATAGACCTGCTCTAAATAAGCTTCCTAGCCTGTCCTCACCAATGGTTCAATGGGTTAAGGTTGGTATCTCGCTAGTGGTGGGGATCATGGTTCGAATCCTGCTTTCTTCCTGTTATTTACAATGTGGGTTCAACTTGTGCTACTAAGTCGATACTTTTTTGAACGTTTTTGCTTCATAACCCTCTGTTTTCAGCTACTCAGACACAGGGGGGGCAGATGCCCGTATATTACCCCCTGAATCAGGATACACCCTCCGAAAACCACATTCAACCTTCCACGCAGCCATTTCTGACACCTTCCTTACTACGGCCACCGGAACCTTTCACACTCTTAACTTGGAGCCCTGGCCGGGGTTTAAACCGGCAACCTCAATTTGAACCTCAACCCCAATTGAGCTACAGGACTTCCTGCAAGAACCTGATTTTTAGGACCTTTTTTGGTTCTTTTAAAAACTTTTTAAACAATTTAAAGGAAAGCTAAGGGGTAGGAATCGAACCGGGTGAGTCAGATAGCAGAGACCACTTCACTGACCATTACATCAACACAGGAGAGGCAAACAAGCCTTTGCTTATTGGACTCTTGGCTTTTCTATAGTTAGGAGACCAGAGTTTTTTCTTAGATCATGATGGTAGAGGGTCAAAACTTCTCCTTCCTGTACATTCTCTCAGTAACTCGAAGTCTATGAGAAGTGACTCAGGTACAAGAACCACATCTCCAACACCTGCACCACTGATATACCATGATTTACCAGCAACCAATTTTAATGACCTTTCATTGTTCTGTTTTTAAAAACGTCTTATAATGTTCAATATGAAACTAGAGGTAAGAATTGAACCAGGGAAGTCTTTCATCATAGATCACTAATGGCATTACTTCAAAACTCCAAACTTTGTTAGACATGTAAATAAGCAGGAAAGACAGAGACAAAGACAAAGAGACACAGACACAGCTTTAGAAAGAGTGAGAAACAAATAGAGAGACAGCAAGAGAGAGACATATACAGTGAGACAGAGACATTTACTAAAAGAGACACAGAGACAATTAGATAAATAGAGAAAATAGAGAGACAAAGATAGCAAGATATAGCCACTTCCTGTTGGAAGTGTTTCTCCCGAGCGACTCTTAATGATCTCATCTACTAAATGAGCAGTAGTGAGTTAAAGGCTTGCTCAGGTGCCCAAAACTGGCAGCTTGGAGGTGTTAAACATGTATCATATGTACAGCATGTGATATATATATATATAAGCATATGTACAGTGATTAAATATAAAGGCTATATCAGTGCAGAGACGTGTGGACATCATTTAGAGCCTTTGCTATGTTTCCACACGGACAGTTAATGAGGTGATACCAGAGAAAATGCACCTTTTCAAGTCAAGTCAGGAAGCTTATATATATAAAATATAAGCAATGACAGGAAATTGGTTGTTCGGCTGAAATCGGGACGCAGTGAAAATAAAAAAAGAATATTTCAACAAATCAATGGATTAAAACTAAAGTAACGAGTCTGTTTTGAAAATGTAAGAAGTAAAAAGTACGGATATTTGTGTAAAAATGTAATGAGTAAAAGTAAAAAGTTGTCTGAAAAATAAATAGTGGAGTAAAGTACTGATACCGAAAAAATCTACTTAAGTACAGTAACGAAGCATTTATACTCCATTACTTCCCACCTCTGATTTGCATGTTGTTCAATGTAGGCATGCACAGAGCACTAAACACAATACAATATCTAGATAGTTACAATTTTTCACATTACACACAATAGATGTATATGTCAGATGTAAAGGAAAGCTATGAAGCACTTCATCTCTAACGTACTTGAGCAGGAAGTGGTAGAGTGTTTCCTTCCCAGAGCATGGACTTTACAGAGAGTATTCTAGACTTTCCTCTTTCAGACCGATGTGTATTTTCAAAGTTCCTTACCTTTCCTCGAGCTTATTGCAAAAACGTGATACACACAAGGCAAACGATTAAAGCTTCTGTAAACACACTTTTGGAAAGTCTAAATACATCTTGAGTGTGTGTGAGAAATATCCTAATCTCATGATCAGTTAAATAGATATCAATCAGTGTTTAACTCACTAATATCGTTCTATAAATAGCAGTGGTGGACGAAGTACACAAACTGTGTACTTGAGTTAAAGGAGAGATACAATTAGTAAAATATGACTCCAGTAAAAGTTAAAGTGTCCCTTTAAACTTTCACTTGTGTAAAAGTACAAAATTATTTGTTTTTAAATGTACTTAAGTATCCAAAATACTATGATTTATTATGGCTATAATGTTCCTATTATCATTTTTGTCACTTTTACTTAATAGTAATATTTTACCAAGTGTGTCTCTACTTTACATGGTACATGGTTTGTGTACTTCATCCACCACTGTTAATTTTCCATCACTGGAATATTAACTGAGCGTAAGTAATTGAAGCTGAAAAATATTGTTTTGCTCTTGGCAAAGGAACGTTGATGCTTGAACAGCATGGTGTTCTTTATCATTGTGAAACTTATCCCACCATATGTTTCAAACATAGAATGATGCAAGACGGCCAAAAACAACAAAAAAAGGAATGATTACACAAATACCACATCATTCAGTGTGCTTACAGCATCTAGTTATCTTGAAGAGATATTAGCTGTTGCACCATGACCAGACAATCCACATTTATCAAACCAGAGCATCCAGAAAATATGTGTAAATATAATGAGAATTTACCTCATTATGGGGAAAAATGTATTTTCTGAGGAAAAACAATACATTAATAATAATACAAAATAAAATAAAGACGTCGGTATTAGAAATGAAAACTCAGTAGCTTCTTTGGAAAACAAAAGACATCTCTAAACTTCAGACAGACACACTGATTTATTGAGGTTGTTTACAGTTTTTTTCAGTTGCTTTGGAGCGTTTCTCAGATCAAAAATTACATTCTCAAAACTACATGTTCAACCTGTAGTCATTGTGCTCATCACAAGACCATTTCTTGTTGCTTTGATCAAATTGGGAATGTTTTGATACATTCATTTAATTGATTGTGTACAATTGTTTGTTGTTTTCTAGATTATCAGTTGTTTATGTTCCTATTGATTAAAATATATTATACTGGTTTCACCTGAAGAGTTTTAACCCCCAAAACATCTCAGCAACAGTTCATTGTATAAGTCATTGAATGCAAAATGGTTAAACCAGTTGTCATCGTCTGTCATCTAAAATTTCTATTCAACTTTTATTTGTAAATGTGTTGAATTGGTGAATTGTGTAGATGAATCTTGAATGTCACTAATGAAGGCGAGTGAATGATATCAGATCAACCGATAATCAACTCGTTCTCTAAAACAGGTCAAAGGTGAATCTTGTGAACTTTCAGTTGGAGAGTGAATACAGACAGAGAAAAACACACAGTTATACATTCTAATAATGGATCAACAACTAAGAAACAAACGAACACTTTACAGTAAAGTAAAAGTGTGAATCCTGGTGGTCTTTTACAATCAATATAAATCAAATATCCAATCAAATCAATAAACTTGTACTTCTGAAATTTATAAATACCAAACAGAAGTGAGTAAAATTTTGTGCATTTTCAGTCTCTGTGATCCAAACCATAGTTTATATCAAGAAATACTGAAACTGTGCAGCATCAAACTGACAACATGACTAAAGATTCTGATGATTTTGTTTGTGAACAATAACGAAGGGCTTTGTTATTCTGATGGGAATGAGATGTTCATTGACACAAATACTTACTTTTGAGAGATGAACTGAGGATTTTGAGAAAAGTTCAGACTTTTGCAAGAAATCCATTGTGTTGTGATGTTTGTACACATAGTTTTGAGAAATGCACTTACTAGTTTGCAAATATTACGGATGATTCGAGAAACGCTCCAAATCAACTGAGAAAAACTGTAAGATAAATTTTCTTTTAAATGTGTGAGTTAATTTAAAGCCAGATTCGCTCATATCTTCCTTATCGTTCTTTTTTTTAGTTACGGCAAATTTCTTTCCCTGCTGAACCACGTGTGGGCCAAAAGCAGGCAATAAATCAGCCGCTTTGACACAACCCTAGTGAAGGTTTCCCAGAAGTCTGACGCTTCCACAAATGCGCTGCATATTCAACATCCACTGCACTTAATGCATACAGATGCATTTATTATTAAAATAATAGACATAGAACAGCTGTAAATTGCTCTCTGAAATGTTTGAAACACTACTTATAACCTCTAACAATGTTTCTCAGAAATAGCCAACATTTCGAAACTCCTCTATCAGTTGAGGAGGGGAAGTAAAACTAATATGCTGCCATACATGGAGATTTTAGTGACACTTTACATTCCTAGGGGCTTCGGAGACAAGCAATAATGTCAGCAGTGGATCTAATCTAGCATGTCTCAAATTTTCCTGCAAGTGTGTCACTTTAGTCAGCACAAAAATTCTAGTGTACCACTTAACTTTAAAAATGCTTCTTATTGGATAAGAAGGACAGAGTTTCAACTTTTTCCCATTTTTATCTGTGGGTACTGGTGACTCAGTGGTTAAAGCTGTGTTTTATTAATGGCAAAGTCAATGTGTTGCAAGTCTACCCAAAGGTGTTCAATAAGGTTGAGGTCAAAGCTTTATAACAGGAGATCTTCCATTCGAACCCCTGCAAAGAAAATCTTCAGTTTGTTTTCTGCACATGGGTATTGTAATGCTGGAACAGATTTGGGTCTCCTAGTTCAAGTGAAGGGAAAATTTCATGCTACTGCATCCACAGACACCTTGTGTTCCTTTAGCTTTGCAATAACTGGGAAAGAACCACACATGGCTGGGAAAATCAGGTGCCCCAGTACTTTTGTCCATATAGTGTATATAGTTAATATGATGTACACACAATGCCATTATATCTGAACACACGTGTGGGGATATGTGCTGATCAGGAAAAAATTTTCATTATTCTATCACGAATCTCAAGAAATAAATAATTCCAGAATCAAATGGGAGCACAGTCATTGATGTTGACAGTTCCTTTAGAAAGAAATAGTGCAGAGATATTTTTTCCTGAAATGTTCACTGTTTACGCAATAATTCATGAAGAAGCACAAGAAAATAGGTTTCACATCCTGATGTACTCACTCAGCATGTAAAAGTATAAGTATAAGACAATCTGTGGGTTTTTTGGTATATTATTCCAGCAAGGCCTTCAGAATCACCGACTTACATTTAAATATATTTTCATGGATAGGTATTACATTCTTCCTAATAACTGAGTCTTTTAATTTTATAGCTTTTCTAAAACTGCATTCTGTAGTGTGTGCTTATGTTAAAGATTCTATCTAATTATATTTCAGCCATCACATGTTCCCGGGCTCAAAGAAATCTGCCTTGAGGCCTTACAAATTAATTATGTGGGTGCCTGTAGTTTTAAATGCATGAGAATTAATCTGTTTCTTTAACCAATCAGATTTAAAGTTGGAGGCACCAGGGCTATCTAGCAGGCATATAATAATGTTGGCATTTTCATGTCCTTTGATTGGATGGTCAGAGTTGTCAGAGCTCAAACACTGCATCTATAGCAAACTGCACAAGCTCAAATATATTCGTGTGGATTTAATAGCTGTTTTTTTATTTCACAACGACTGACAGAGGAGAAGAAATGTATTTGGACTCAGATACACTCAGATACACACATTTTACGAGCTTAATATCGATTCTTCTGTTAGAGACAATATATATGGTTGGTGTAGCTGTGGCTACAGTGAAAGGAGACTTGTTGAATTGTGTTCATTGGGTTTCTTGCTTCAGTAATGGCATTCATTCTCGCAGAATGAGTTTCCTGTCTGTGATGCAGCGCTCTTAATACTACATTTCTCTATAATATTGAAGGTTTATATAGCTGCGGAGTCATAATGATGGTATTAAGGTGCATTAATTCAGGTAGAACACAACTGAAGGCCTGGGGGTGAAATGCATGATCCACCACTGGTTAGACAAGTATTAATGTCTGGTGTGTATTCAACATCTACAGACTTACTTGAGTTATTTGAGCTTCTAAGAATAAAAAAAAAATACTTCCAGTGAGAGAAGGCTGAACTGTTTTGTAAGAAAAGATCTTAATTGTAGATCAAGTGGACCAAGGACAATGAGCAGGTAATAGCTAGGGGTATAAAGATAAGAACTTTAGATTCAATGCCACTGTGAAGCAGCTCATTATGGGCTGGTCTCTGACTGTAATGTGTGGTTTGGTAGTGTTATACAGTGCCATTACAGACTAAAGAGAGGCTGTGAGAACACACAGGTGCTTTATTCTGCAATAATCAGCACTTTTAATGGCCAAATCCCTCCCTACTGTTTACTTCACTCTCACTAAATTGAATACGTCTCTCTGGGACTGTTTCAGGAACATCATGTTGAATAACTGCATTAAACTGAAAGCTCTCTGTAGAGTGGTTGTTTTCTCAAATAGAAAAAGGGAAAGTCTGAAAGCAAATAGAGAAAGTACTTGATGTTCTGCACTAAAGACAGCAGCCCTGCTTCTGAAACACAAATAAATGAAACACTTTTTGGTAACACTTTATGTGAAGGAAGTTGAGACATGGCCTAGCCTACCCAGGAGTCTTTTAGTATGTTGATATAAATGGGGTAATATACAGAAATTAGCTACATTAATTTTAAAATACATGTAAAAATTGTTCACTATCATCATTGTAAGATCGAAAAATCGTAAGTCAAACCATCATAACTCAGGGACTACCTGTACTCACATTGATTCATGTTCATAAACTTTAGTTCTGCAGGCAGTTCCTTTGACTTTCTATAGAGAGGTGTGTGTCTTTCCAAATCATGTCCAATCAATAGACTTACACCTGAGATCCTCTTCAAGTTTTGTTGCAAAAGGTCCAAATATTTACGTACAAGTGATATTTGAGTTTTTGATTATTTTTAAAATGTAAAGACGATACTAGTATTAGGCTGCAACATAATCAAATTGAACAATGTGAAGGGGTTCTGAATGTATTGTACCTACATAACCATTTAAAATCTTTGATTCAAGGTGCCACTTGCTAATTCTGATGCCAACTCATTTTGGAACTCAGTCTATTTATGATATGATATATAAGGGTACAAGGGTACATGTATTGACAATATCTGTATTTGCCCCTATATCTCTGTACCATATTTACTCTTCAAAATCACAATTTACTGTATAAAAATCACAATTTACTGTATATAAACTAATCTGACCAGACCAAGAAGCTACTAAGGATGCTGTACATGAATTGTTCAACAACACACATTTGCTAATGGTTGTGGTCTTTGTGTGGCCATCAAACTGCATATCTGACCACTTTCTCACATCCACATGAAAGTAAATCCCACCCACTTTGTTGCACTATAGTTTTGTTGCACCTCACGGAACTCACCGTTAGTGTCTTTTTGGGATGAAGAAAAATAAGTACTCTACCGATTTTGGATCCATTTTGAACACATAATGTGTTCACTCTCAATGATGTGTTTGTCATTTGTTCAGGTTCCAAACAAAACTATTCAGAAAAAACCCAAAAAGAACTAAAAGTCTTCTCTCCTGGTCAGATTTGGTCACTTTCATACAGTACCCTTCTGTGTTTATCTTCATATTTCCGTATTACTGTAATACATATTGCATCTTTTGCATCGTTTATTGTATATTTTTATATTTCCATATTAGCTTTATTTATATGCATTGCTATTTGCACTTCTGGTTAGATGCTAACAGCATTTCATTGTACTCAGTACAATGACAATAAAGTTGAATCTATAATTCTATAATTATGGTGTTGTTCAAACTAATTGGCGATAAAAGAAATAGATATAACTTTTGATGTAAAATGCATTTATATTTGTCAGGAGTCATAACGCTTAAATCTAAGCCAAATCATTAAACGAATGTGAGCTAGTGTCTGTCTCTAGACTCGAACTGTCTCACACTGACCTCAAAATGTATTAAAATAGTATTTATGAGAGACAATTGGTCACTTTTTTATAAATGTAGGTCTGTGTAGGTTTATCAGTAGCTACGATTAGCTTAGGCCTGGAAGAATTTATATCACATCGACCAATATTTCCTTTTTTAATTGAAAACACAAATCTAAAAAGAAAGGGAAACTTTTTTATATTTATTAATGACTGAAGTCATTAAGCCTGGCTAAAACAGCTCAGTTGTGCCTTGTGGTCTCTGTCCTACAGTCTATTCTGAGTGGCATCTCACTGTGTAGTGGGTTAACACAGCTGCATATGGCAGTTTGCTCAGTGACACAATCGGCCTGCGTGTGTAAAAGTTTCCACTGAGGTCTGGGTGAGCGACGCTACGCTACAGAGCTGATCTTTACTCCAGCTATGTGGTCAGTCCAGACTATAAACAAGCCCGGGTCTGTCTTACATGCGCCTATTGCACATACAAAACTAAAGTGCAAATAGCATTAATTAATATTTAAGTAATTAAGTAAAAACGAGACAATGTTCCTCCAGAATCCTGGTGCTACACTAAACAACATAGAGCTACAACACACAACATTAAGCTACATGACATAAAGATACATAAAGTGCAACAAGTGCAACCTAGTGCAAACAGTGCAGACGAAAAACAGTACAGACAGACAACACAAGACAGTGTGGGACAATACACATAACACAAGACAGCACCGACCAGTAAACCTACTGTATACTCTGAATATACAGTACTATGCAAAGAGAACTATAAACACTATAACCAGGAGTATGTATGTATGTAAACAAACACAATGCAGTGCAAAAACAGCAGTAGCAGCAGTCGAGAGGTGCAAAAAACCAGCATGTAAACGGTATAATATGGGTAAACAGAATAATATACTCGAAGGTATAATGTACCAGCAAATGTAACAATGGTTTTGTGTTGATCGAAACAACTTTACTGTAGCACGTTAAGTATAATACATGAACATGGATCAGATAATGACTTAAGCACATTAGCAATTTAGTCTGAAAAATATCCTCCAGAGAACAAAAGACACCCACATGGATTTGAAAACTAAAACAGAGCAATGGTGCAAATAAAATCAACAAAAAATGTATTTAGTGAAATGTTTACTGAGTGCATAAGCTGAACTGTCTTCTTTTTTAAACAAAGCCCAGTTTTCCATTAGAAAAGCCGTAAAAATGCTCTAAATAATATTAAATCAATGTTAGGAAAGCATTTGGAAAATTCCTTAAGTAAACCTTTCTGACAAAAAAAAAAAAAAAAAAAAAAAGTTAGACAGCATTAATTCATGTGTCTGTTTTTTTTCTGGTCTGATGATTACACTGCAGATGAAACTCTTCATTCTTATCTTACAGTTTCCATACCGATAACACACATGCTTTGAGTGAGAAAAAAAATCCACCAATCAACATAGTGAGAAGAATTGAAGAAGCTTGACCTGCTTTTTTTATTTTCGTAATATTACACATAAGTACCGGTACTAGAAAATAAAGTCTCACGCTATTATTCCACAATAGATTTCGATGTTTATCTGGGAACGAACCTGACTTTCAAGTTCTGCTCAACTATTATCGGTTTCTCGATCACTTGCTAATGAAATTCTGTGAAAACCCTTGTGTCTTCCTGTTGGTCAGAGCTGAGACCATAAATAAATGTATTGCATGCTGCCATTAACATCCACAGGAAGTAGTTACACACAAGAGCTACAAAAGAGGGGAAGTGAACTTTCGAAACTTTTTTCTCATTTAGCTAAATACACTTTAAGATACATAATAACAGCAACGGTAAAAAAAATATACATATATTTATATACTATGAAGGCAGACAGGAAAGAAAATTCTAGAATGTAGTACTGTTGCGGCTTTTGCTACTTGATGAATTAGTCGTAGTGTCTTTATAGAGGTACCTGTGTTTTACTTGTACATAAATCATCTACTACCGTGTTTTTCCGGCTATAAGCCCTAGCATGATTTTTGAAGGTGCTTCTAAAATAAGCTTATATGCTCCTGAGGTTCCAGTGACCACTGTTCCTGCCCCGCTTTTCTCCTTGAATCTTCCCACTTCGTCCAGGCCTGTCTCTGGATAGTGTTCTCTTCGACTGGAGGCCACTCTGTGCAGCTTGGGACGGTTTCTCATCAACGCCTTGGGTGGTTCCATGAACTTAAGGAGTAAGAACGGTAGCTTTGAGGATGGATTTGGACTGTAGTTAATGTCAACAGTTTCCTACATTGACTTAGGACTACAGTTTGCTTCTGATCATTATCACTGTACCCCGCAACATCGTATATCTGCTTCAAATGGACATTCAATGCAACCCAGATAAGGATGGGTTTCCTCTTGAGTCTGGTTCCTCTCAAGGTTTCTTCCTTATGCCATCTCGGGGAGTTTTTCCTTGCCACAGTCCTCACCGGCTCCTCATCAGGGACAAACTTACTTATAAAGAACATCTTATTCATTTTTATCTCCACATTATCTGTGTAAAGCTGCTATGAGACAATGTTCATTGTTAAAAGCACAATACAAATAAAAACAAATAGAATTGAATTGAATTAGGCTCTACCCCAAAAATAAGCCCTGGTAAAGATCTTCAGCCGGCATTTACGGTAGTACGATAGGTCTGTTGCAACACACAAAGATGTATTGAATTATAAAATATTAATATTAAGATAATATAATTATACTAATTATAGTATTATAATACTACAATACTATAATTAGTATAGTATGGAATTATAGTATAATATTAATATATAATAGTGATAGTAATATAATATTAATATAATATCGGTAATATAAATGATAATTAGTAAAAATACTGTAAGTATTTGTAAATACCCAAGCGGGTACCTTTGTATGAGACGTACGGTAAACAGATGGCCAATCAGAGTACATGTTGTATTAGGTTGTGTCTAGATAGATTGTTGTACATTAAAATATAAGACCACCCCAATAATTAATATAAGACCTCATTTCAGGGAAACACGGTATTGACCTACATGGTTTAACATCCCTTGTATGTGTTAAATCTGTGTCATATCTGTGTATCGGTTTATGTTATAACCTAATCTCATAACCTAATCTCATGACCTAATCCTAATGAAAAACAAATAACTAGGGCAAACTTCAGATCGAGCTGGAGGACAATGAATTGTTTACAGCTTCTTTAATTCATTATTTTAGTGCAAATAATCAAAAGTGTTATAATAAATGGTCAACATTTTTAGTATAAATATGATTGCATATGAAAATACATTCCTGTATAACATTTATTTATCTTTAGTGATTGTCCTGGGAGCAATGGACATGAGGCAGAAATACAGCTCGGTTACCAGTCAAATTCCTGACATGTTATTGGGAGGTGATTGGGAGAAAATATACTTGTTAAGTGTATAACAATACAGTGAAATTCTTTCTTGGCATGTCCCCGTGATGCTAGGAAGCTGGGGTCAGAGTGCAGGCTCAGCCATGCCGCCCTGTATTCTATTCCATGAGGATTATAACATTGTGATCTAAATAAATATAAGAATAAATCATCATGAAAAAAAGATCAAAAGCAACAAAATAGTTTCCTTGGAAAAGAGGAATGATTAAAATGCATCTATTGTTTGAACAAATCGTCCTGAAGGGAAAATGTCTCAGAAGGGAAAATACCTTTACAACTACTACAACACAACCGAACAGAACATGATGTCATGCTAGAAGACAGTTATCAAGCTAAAAACACAATGCTTGCCGGTGAACTCGCAGACATTTCAAAGATGTTCAAAATAACCACAAGGCAGCACTTCATTATGGTCTACTTTTGAAGTGTGCACCCACAGACATGACAGCTAAGTGTGTAAAAAAATGAATGGAACAACGAATCAGAAATGTAAAAAAAAAGAGCTTGCGCTAAGACTTATACACCATGGTTATAGAATCGATCTAAATTATACAGAAATGCTGTATAACAGAGTGCTGATTCACAGAAAGGAATCTCATGCGGCTTGTGAGTACTGACAAGTCAGTTCTCTGATCATCCAATCAAAGGATGTGAAAATACCGATGTTATCGTATGCCTGAGTGTCAAAATCTGATTGGTTAAAGTGACAGTTTCTTTGTAGTGTATTTGAAGCCACAGGTGCCCACATTGTTGATTCTGAAGGCCTAAAGGTAGATTTCTTTAACCCTGAAATGTGATTGGATTAAAATTCTTGCATAAACACAACTAAGACTAACTCTAAGACTAACTCCTGCTGGCTTTTTGCGCTCTCTCTCTCTCTCCATCCAATCAAATAATATGCCCACGTTATCGTACCCTTGCTAGATGGCCCAGGTGGCATCAACTCGGAATCTGATTGGTTTCCTCCCTCATGGTTTTGAAGCTACAGGTGCCCACACTGTTGAATCTGAAGGCCTTCAGGCGGATTTCATTGACCCTGGCAACAGATTATGGCTGAAATATGATTCGATAGAAAGTCTAACATGGAAATGCGATTAAGAGAAAAGAAAGGAAATGAAGAGACCCAACTATTGGGAATAATTTAATTCAAATTCTTTAAGAAATAAAGAAAAATGTACTGTAAGTCAATGATTTTGCTAGGGTTTGGGCCAGCAGAGAAGGCCTTGCGTGAACTGATGATCTACCACTTATTCCTCAAAAAAGAAGCAAATCAGTCTATGGGCTAAGACTAGTTTTAGCATAAAACGAGTAAATATGTCTAAGCTAAACAGTTTTATAATGGTCTTATAATGGACTTATATTTTTATACAGTAAACTGTGATAAATACTTTTTTATCTTCTCTGGCTATATCTTGTTTTTTAGTCGGGTGCTAACTACCAACATGTAAGTAAGTCTACTACATGAGAGTTATCTACTGGAGTAGGTCATAAAGGTTTATTTTTTTGCCTATGCCAAATACGATACTTATACAATGATCTCATCAGATCTGTTGTATTCGAATACACACCCATATACTATGCGTGTATATCTAAAGGGAACTCATTGGCGGAATATATAATGGCAAGCACAAAATGTTTCAGAGAATAAATTAATTCATTCATTTCTACCCTTTCTTTTTCTCGATATTTATTTATTTTATTTATTTATTTACTTTGGCACGTTGCTGATATGCAGTTCTATTATTTCAGAGAGAGACAAAATATGAATAGCTATACAATTTTTGCAATCATTGACATGAATATTTATTTTATTAAATAAGCATTTGTTTCCCCCTTTTCATTGTTTTGCTTAAAAATTATTATTTTTGTAAATTATGATTTAAAAAGTGCCATGTCAGCTGATCCTGGGTTGAATTAACTCTAATATTTTAAAATTAAGACATTACAAATGCATTAATTAAATTAAAATGTAAAATGTAAATATTCTATTACTGATATTCATTTTGTCACAGTGGCACAAGTTTCGCACACTTAAAAAAAAAAAAAATGCTTTAAACACAGTTATTGGTGTAAGTGCTGGCTCACACTTCCTGTCCTTTAAAGCCACTTGCATCTATTCTGGTCACACAGGTTCACACATAGGCACACATACAGGAACACTCATATGTATATATGTATGATCATCATGTATATTAGATTAGATTAGATTCAACTTTATTGTTATTACACATGTACAAGTACAAGGCAACAAAATTCAGTTAATGTTAATCTAATGTAAAGTCAATCTAATGTATAATCATCATGTATATATGTACACATATACATACACACACGTGTAAAAAAATTATGTACTTTATATACTTTTTTGTGATAATGACTGGTTGGAACAATCAACAGCAAAGCACAGCCATGAAAAAAGGGAATGGAATAATCACACCATTTGAAGCACATGTCTAATGCAAGAACATGGTCAGTGGTTGTGTGCTTTTGCCTTCCTCATTTTAGTAGAGGAAGTGTTTAGACAGAGGCAGCGTTCTCACTTTTACACTCAAACCCAAAACAGTGAAGTGTCAGTGCATGACTGCAGCGTCAATGTAGCAGGTCTCTCTGCACAGCTCTACTAAAACACAGTGCTTTCCTCTGCCATTGACAAACCATGACTCCGTCATAGCCCTCTCCTGTAATGGGAATGGAAACACACTAGTTCAAGGAGTGAAATAAAGGTGAGTTTTGTTTAATTTGAACTTTTAACCAACCACTCCACTTTCCTGGCACTTTCTACCTCTTATATACTGTCATTTGCACTACCATGCACTCACACACTTTATATACATTACTGATCTGTATCCCTATTTATTACCCACACTGTCTATAGTGTCTCATATTGTCTGTATTGTCTTGTATTGTCTGTTTTTGTCTTGTTTTGTTATGTATAGGTTTTATTTATGTCTGTACTTTTAAAAGTCACAAACAGCTGGAACCAAATTCCTTGTGTGTGTGTCAACACACTTGGCCAATAAACCTGATTCTGATTCTGATTAACAGACAGAAACCTCTACATGACTTTACTGACAAATGGATATTGGATATATTTTGTATATATGTCTATATAAATATAGCCAGCAGGATCTACCAAAGGGTTGCTTTCTCTTCGCTACGTTCTATTAATCAGCGTTTTTGGTAACTCTTCCTCTCACACATTATGTTTGCAAATTGTTGTCCAGTGGAAACTTTTTGATAGTGTTCTGATAGGCTCCCCACAACTTCCCCATCCTGCTCAGTATGTCTTGCTGGAGATAACTCTTTAGCCACTTTGAGGAAGTTGTGAAATTGAAAGCACAGCCATAACAGCTGCATGATTTTAACACTGCTCTGCTAATGCAATTCGAACATAATAAATGTGTATAATAAATCTGTGTGCCATTATAGCTTTCCACTGCCATCATGGGAAATGTAATAAAAGGCCAAGTAACTGAGAATCGCAATGCGACGAACCGCACTGACGCCTCGTTGAAAGGTAGGTTTTTTATCATTTCTGTTGAATCAGATAACTCAAAAAAAGCTCAGATTTTCCTCACGGTTTGACTGAGTTGGTAATTGTGTATGAAAGTTTATTACAATTGAAAAAATGAAAACTCACTATAGTTATAACTTTTATTGTCCAGTTGACATGAGCTCCAGTTGACATAAGATCTTCCTGACAACTGTCAGAATCGTACAGAAATATTCAACAATGATATTTTCAAAAGGCAAATTTTTAGATATATAATTAATGAAACTGTATATCAACAATGTTACGTAACAGCCATTTTTTGATTATGTCATGATAAACTTTATAATCTATTGCACCTCTGGTAAACTCAAGCCAAAACTCAATATCATTTGACATCTGAGAAAATAAATAGATCTATATTAATATGTTCCAATAGCATTTTTATAGATTTAATATTTATAATAACTGAATGATAAGTTACTAAGTGTAAAACTGACATTATTATTATTATTATTATTATTATTATTATTATTATTATTATTATTATTATTATTATTATTATAAGATAGTAATAAATTATTGATTTAAAGTGAAAAAAAGCCACCTCTCATCACAGGGTTGTTACAATGCTTTAGATTTTCATAAGGGAACACATCAATTTTACAATGAAGAGAATTTATTGTTGAACTTCATTGTTGAAGTATAAATATCAAGTGTACACTTGGAAGTGTTCTCTTATAGCAACATGGTGGTGTGATGTGGCCTGCCATGAACTGAAATTACTGTTAACACCCAAAATATTATTTTCCTAAAACAGCACACTCACAAGTATACACTTTGCTTGTAAGATTTCATGAATAGATCTGCTGCATCCATGATACTTCAACAATCAAGTTCTGCATGGTTTATTGTTGATCTTTTTGGCAACAATGAAAAATTTTTTTTTAGTTTATTTTTAGACTTATGTGGTTATGTGGTGTGTCCCTCAAAGTCTGTTACCAAAGACAATGACAACTATTATAGATAACAATAAGCTATAATTAGTCAAATAATATATATATATGATCTGTGCTGTTTTGTGTGTGTTTCTGATCTCTCAGCTACAGATGATGAGACTTTGGTGGTCATTTCCGACTACCCACGCCGAGACGTAAGCGAGCCAATGTTTAGAATCGGTGAGAAACTCAAGGTTCTGGCTCAGTGAGTACCTCTTTTTTTTCTACCTAATTTGAATTTCATTTCATGAAAAGTTCAAATGTTTCTGACATCAGTAGATTCATCGAGATCAAACTAGTTTGCCTTACTGACATGTCATGTGCAGGGAATCCTGTTGGTGGAGAGTTCGCTCGTTGCAAACTGGAACTGAGAACTACATCCCGAATAATCATGTGGCAAAGGTCTATCATGGGTGTGTATATAAGCGAGTCAAAAGTCACCATAGTCTAAAAAGATTGCTGTTGTAGTCACATACTTATAAACAAGCTTTAACGCAGTATAAGAAAAAAATTGGTGTTGTTATTAGACTTAATCGTTTTTATGTTACTTCAGATGGCTGTTCGAAGGAGTGGGGAGGCAAAAAGCAGAGGAGCTGCTACAATTACCCGGCAACACTGTAGGCTCTTTTCTCATCAGAGAAAGTCCGGGTCAGCGAGGTGAGGATGCTCATGACTAACCCTGACTATTAGTAATAATAAAAAAGAAGAAGAAGAAAAAAAAAGAAGAAGAATAACAATAATAATGATGATGATGATGAGGATGATGAGGATGATGATTAGTATTAGTAATCATTATTATAGATATAGATATATTTTTAGCATATTTTTTTTACATAGTTTTGCATCTATTGGAAGTGTAAATAGTATATATATTTTAAGTCACGGTTCGGTGCAATTTTGGTACGGTTAGGTTGGGAAGAAATGCCAAACATATAATTGCTTGTTGTTTTTTACTAACAGTTTATTACTATTAACATTTTTATTTATATTATGATATATATTAAATTTAAATTTTTACAACAATTTTAAATAAAATGCCTGGTCGGTTAAATAATATATAAAAATAATTAAAGTTCTTTCAAAAATCAAATAAATCATATTATTGCAATACATATTTTATTACATTGATTAAACTGAATATATATTGTGGAATTGGCACAAATTAAATTGATCAAATAAAATGTATGTAAAATGAATTTTATCAAATATTTAACATTTGTTAGACCCTATTTGGGTAATACAGATGTGTGTGTGTGTGTGTGTGTGTGTGTGTGTGTGTGTGTGTGTGTGTGTGTGTGTGTGTGTGTGTGTGTTTTAAATTTAATATTTAATTTTCTAAAGATAAGTAGAACATATCAATGTTCTGCTTATTTCAGCATACTTGAACAATTGTGTTCATTCCTTCCATCTTTCATTCATTCACTCCCTCAATATGTGGAATTGTCAGTATTTCCTTCTTTTAACAGAAATTCTTGAAGCAGGAAATGAAACGCTAAAGAATCCATAGCGCCAGTGTTAGCCGCTAGCCACTTCCTGGTTGCAGCTAGCGCTATGAATCTTTAGCATTTTCATGTATGTGCAAAACAAATCTTATTTCCGGTACTGAGCGAGTAGCCACAGTGACACTGTGTTAACTCTAGTTTATTTTTTATACCCCTGACATTGTTGTGCATGTTTTCAAGTTTAACAATTATTTAAAAAATGCTCAAAGTGTGAGGCGGTGACTAAACAAACATCTATCTATCTTAATTATAAGTACTTAATAATCATTATTATTAATTATTTATACAATTGTATACAATGTTAACACATTGTGCCTCCTGCAGGTGTGTATTCTCTATCTGTGAGACACAGATCCATTAAGCATTATAAGATCTTGCGTCTGGATAACAGCTGGTACTACATCTCTCCCCGTCTCACCTTCCAGTGCTTAGAGGACATGGTCAACCACTACTCAGGTGAGAACTAAACGCTAAACAGGCTGAGAACGTGCCACACATTACATTACATTAATATGCTAAAATATATATTTGATACAGAATACAAAAGATCCATAATGTAAAAACCCTACGATTTTTAAGAGCAGATGAGATCAACAGAGTCACTTTAGTAGATACGTACAATATTACCAATTTTTTTCCCGCTACATATCCTTCACAATCATACTGTTAATTGGTAAATGATCAGTTATACTAGAAGGTTGTACTGTATGTTTTTGGTTTCGAATCTCAAATGTTATCCTGAAGGTAGATTTATTTTTGCCATGTTTGTTAGAGTTTAACTTGAATGATTAATCTTTAATAAATAAAGTCAGATCTGAGAACAGTCATTGTGGCATTTAAAAGGTAAAAAGTCACACAATACTCGCTTGACGCTATAGTGCTATTTATCAACCATTCACAAGGTATCTGTATTTTTTCATGTGAAAAATGTAAAATACTCTATCTATCTATCTATCTATCTATCTATCTATCTATCTATCTATCTATCTATCTATCTATCTATCTATCATCCATCCATCCATCCATCCATCCATCATCCATCCATCCATCCATCCATCCATCCATCCATCCATATATCATCCATCTATCTATCTATCTATCTATCTATCTATCTATCTATCTATCTATCTATCTATCTATCTATCTATCTATCACATATCACATTATTACATAAAATAGAAATTACATAATGATTTTTTTCACTGACTTTAAACAAATTACATGATAGATAGATAGATAGATAGATAGATAGATAGATAGATAGATAGATAGATAGATAGATAGATAGATGGATGGATGGATGGATGGATGGATGGATGGATAGATGGATGGATAGATAGATAGATAGATAGATAGATAGATAGATAGATAGATAGATAGATAGATAGATAGATAGATAGATAGATAGATAGATAGATAGATAGATAGATAGATAGATAGGTAGATAGATATTACATAATAATAATCGTTATTATTTTTTAAACTATGCATGAGAATGAGAACATCTGTCCCTCTCTGCTCACTGCGAGTTCAAAAGAAGCATGACGCACAACATGTCCTTAATGAGTTTTACTGTAACAAACAACAAAAAAGGAAGTGATGTCTATAAACGTTTTGCCGCACTTACCACAGTATGCAGTGTAACTAAAACCCACTGTATTGGTGTATGTGGTTGTGTTACAGGCAAACAGTTTGTGTTGTGTGCATAATCTACATGTGTGTTTCGATCCAGACTCTTCAGATGGAATCTGCTGCATTCTCACAGCCCCATGTTTGGCTCTAAACAGCACTGCCCCAAGTTCAGTCACACAAGCACCCCCTGTGGTGATGCGCCGCAACTTTAATTGGAGAAAAGTGGACAGGTGGGTGATATAAAAACCTGGTTAATAAAATATAAATATTTATCAAACGCGCTTGTATGTATTTTCAGTGCAGCTTATATTCAAGAAACGTTTTCTCATATACTCAAGGTTTCCTCCGCCTGCCATTGCTGTAAATTTTTCCTTGCCACTGTCGTAATTTGTTTTCGTTTTAGTACCACTAACATTTAAGTGCAAACCATTATGTCCCATTAAAGTTAAAAAAATTTAAAAAATAAGGACATTTGACATAAGAACAATAGGAATTTGAGTGTATTTGGGGTCCAAAGGTGCCCCTTTTCTATTCAAAATGGTTAAATTGTACAATATATAAGGGAAATATGGCACTACATGAGGTAAATATTCCTTCCATTTTATATTTTTACACATTATTTACATTTTGCACTCTCTAGAGCAACATAAATGTATCTCATTTATACAACTGAGCAGCTATGGGGTTAAGGGCCTTGCTCAGGGGCCCAGGAGCAGCTGCTTGGTGTGACTGGGATTTGAACTTACAACCTTCAGATTTAAAGTCTAAGCTACCGCTACATTATATCATCTCTCTGCACTCTCATAACCGCTTTGATTATAGGTTGTACTTCTGAACAGCTTTTTGACCCCAGTCATTTCATTTCCTGACCAGCGCTCTGTTTCTGTTTCACAGCTCTCAGCTGCTGAACAGTGAGAATCATGGCAGTGTGGACAGTAGGAGCAACATGGTGAGCTACGGGGTGAGAAGCAGCATCGCTGCCTATCTGTCCATCGCCGAGGAAGAACAAAAAAAAACCACACGCAACAAGAAGGGCTGGACCGTCTATGGGGTGCCTCAGAACAGCTATATGCACGGAGAAGACACCGATTAGGAGATTTTTCTATTTACCTTTGCAGTACAGAAAAATTACTGAAGGAACTGGTGGATTTTTCTTCAGACAATATGAGCAATAACATTCTGTGATTCTGAACCTTCCAGATGATCGTATTTCTTTTATATTGAGACGCAAGGAAGATGATTATTGAATGTCATCGACTTTATTTCAATGGCACTTTATTTGAAATGGGAGACACAACAGCGGTTTACAAATCTAGATTATTCTAAATTTGCTTCGCGTGTACTTTTTCAAGCAGGTTTTTCTTTCTTTTTCCTGTTTACGGTTTTCTGTTGTTCTTTTTTAATGCTGAATTGCAGTGGAGGAACTTTACTGCACCTTTGTCCAGACAAACACCAGCACAAACCGAATGCTAAGCACTTCTTAGCGTGTCTTGGCTGATTGCCTGGTGTTGTAAAACCTAATGGTTTGTTGATTAAACACATGAGTACTTACAATTACTTTAGATTTATTTTATTCTAATATTTCTAAATAAAAAAAGATTTGCCATTAAATCCAACAGCTGTATACTATAAATTCTCATCCCACAGATACAGGAATATCATTCACACAGACACTGAGATGTGTATTAGACAACAAATGTACTCTAAAAAGCACAGAGTTGTAGGTTTTTTCTACAAAGGGTAAAGGGTTTCTACATGGTGTACAGCATACCTGAATATCCTATTTACCTCCGTCACCAGTTCCATAATGACAAGTCAAATTCTTTACTCTATCTGATATTTGATGTATCTGATTTGAACAGTATTTAAGTATTATGCTCATATTGAACGTAGGCTCAAAGATGCACTTGTCCTGAACACCAAGACGTGTTAGTGAAAAGCCAAAAACAGTTGATTTGTGAGGTTTTTAAAATACATTGTGCACCTCAACACTGAATTAACACTGCAAGATCAACACAACAGCCACTTCAACAACCAAAAAGGATCTTCAGTTAACAAAAAAAATGACAGTGTCATGTCACAAAGTAGAAGAATTATTAGTATTCGATGGACAAGTTAAAGTAAATAATTTAAGATCGAATAAAAGCAAATATTCAGAGCTGACTGTGATTTGGTGCAGCTCTCAGTCTCAGAGGGTTCAAAAAAAGTTTTTTTTTATTTGATTCAAGCACTCTTTTTTCACTATTTTTGGAATAAAAATGAGGCCAGCAGTGTTAAAAAGTCACTCACAGGCAGCAGATGTGTGTAGTGGAGTGTCAATGACATTCATGCAATACAATTGCAAAATGTAATCGGTGACACTCGTTGTTAATTCAAATATAATAGAGTTAAAAAGTACATATACTAAATCATTAATGTAGTTGAGTAGAGAGTAAAAGTTGTCTTTGACGTTCAGTAAAACTAGAAAGTAGCCATAAGATGACAAGTTAACTGAGTACATTTACTCAAATACTTTACAGCACTGCTACAATATATGGAAGTTTCTAGAAAAGCAAATGCTTTGTTGTAGTGATCTATAGTATTGTGCACATGTTTAAATGGTTGTGTCCTGCTTACGGAAATCGACTTGAACATTGCCTTTTAAAGAACTTGCAGTCTTCACTTCCTTCTGACACTTGTATGATGTTTGAAAAACTTTGGACATTTAAATGATTTAATTACCGATGCAGACGTTTTAAAATTTTTCATCAATTCATCTTTTTTGACAACCATTTCCTAGTCAGGGTTATGGCAGATCTGGAGTGTTTCCCAGGAGCGTGGGGTGTTTGGCCGGAATATATTGTACCTGGATGAGGTACAAGTCAATTGCAAGGAACCATGTGCACACACAGTCGTACTCTTTGGCTGCTATGAATGATTTAGTCTAGACAAACTGATTACCAGCATGTTTTTGGGGGAAAATCCATGTGGACACTGGAAGAACATATTAAAACCCATACAGGCAGTAACCCAGACTCAAAACAATATCTTACTGTGAATCAACAACACTACCATGTGCCACCAATATTGTACAAAACAGACCTATTTTTAATGTTCCTGAAACAATTGCCCCATACTATACATCAAATCCTTTATTCCTCAAACCAGTTCAACCTAAATATGAAGCCTGGACATTCAGATTCTGCAGTAATGGCACTGTTTTTATACTGTTCATAAATATAGTTCCAAACAGTCTGTAGAACATTTTGCATGTAAGATCTTGTGCATCATGCATCACAGGAAGTGTTATATTTCACTCTAATGTATAGCAGATACAATTATAGCATAGAATTTCCCAGTCTGACTGATCTGGTGTTTGTCTTATATAAATACTCACTTTCTAATACTTCCTTGTTTCTGTAATAACTCATACAAAGCCTTGCATTTTAGACTCATCTCATTTAATCGTAGCATAAAAATATGCTTCATTTAAAATGCATATTGTAACATAGAGAAAATCATATAATCTGAACAATTAAGCTTTCTGGAATTAGACATTTAGCAGATATATATATATATATATATCTACAGTGTCATTGTTTCTGTGTCTGTCAGTTGTTTTCGCAATGGAAAAATAACTAATAATGAACTTCGCGATTTCTGGTTTCACTGTCACATGGCAAGCAGCATTTTTTTTTTCTTATTAAAAAGAGAGGTTGGTACAGGAAAAACTGTTTATAGCTGCTTTCATGTGATAACAGGAACTAACTTGCAGATGCTTCCACATTATTAAACATTTCTGTAAATGAGTAAAAGATCAAATTGCTCCACCGATTGATCATACATTCAATTCTATTGAGTACATTTTTAATTCGTATTCACTCAGTGACAGCCAGAGACACACATCATCTATAATCATGCATTTGAACACAGCTCATGTTATAGTGAGTTAAAAGTAACATGCAAGTCATGAGAATGCCTTTCAGTGTGAAGTGTGCAAGCAGCAGGAAACTGTTTTTGCAATAACATGTGATTGCCATGGTGCAAAGACATAGATAAAGGTTTTATAAGGAGGAATAAATGAAAACAGATTCAGCAATATAAAACACTGAGGCATTCAGTAGGGTTTGCAAAAAACAAAAACAAAAAACCATGATGCTGTGAAACCTGTTTTTGATATAAGATGAGGATGATACAGGTTGAGAAAGAAAGTAAGTAAGATTATGCAAAGTCATAGGCCAGACTCTCCACACATGGAAATTTAATGACAGAGACACAAAGTGTCACATTTGAGGCCTGTTTACTGCAGCAGGAAATTCCAGAAAAAAAAGGAAAAGTAATATCTCATGGTACAATGTGTATCAAGCTCTTTGTTTAAACAATATATCACTACAAATATTCCACATGAAGGTTCTTCTCATTCTTCTTTAATTTATCACACCAAGGTTATGGTTGTATGCTGAATGAATGCTTTTTTTCCACTGATATAAACTAAACATTATGTGATGTGTTATTTAATGCCAGTGAATGGTTCTGAAATACTTGAATACACTTCACATTGCTAATAAATTGCAAGTACATACACTAGTGGTATCAAAATATTTGGAGACTCGCTCTGTTTACAAGAAAGCACTTTATTAATCTACATTTCCACACTATAACCTTCCGAAATAGTCCCCTTGCACAGCACTACAGCCCCCTCAGCGTTCCTGCTGCTTTTGGAATGTGTCCTGGAATCCTTTTTTCGAAGCATGTCAAGCATCTTCTGCGATTCACGCCGGATCTCCGCAACAGTGTCAAAACGGGGACCTTTGAGCGGGATGTTTATCTTCGAGAAGAGGGCGAAGTTCGCAGGAGCCAAATCTGACGAGTAGGGTCGGTGCAGAAGTGAGATCATGTTGTTTTTGACGAGAAACTCAAGTGGGAGGAGAGCTCGGTGACAAGTGGGTAGAATAGCGGCCATTATAGCGCACGTGGTCAGTTTAGCACCAGTTGTGCAGCTCCAAATATGCACAGCATAATGTCTTTTAGTACAGGGACTCATGAAGGTCGGTGTTCCCTGTGACTGTGTGTGCAGCTTTGTGCTGTTGGCTTGTTACAAAACCAGTCTTAAAAATTTTTTATACTATTTAGTATTTAGTAACACAATTTTGGACATCATTTGTGATTTCTGTCTGTCTCCAAAGAATAATTATCTGATGATCAGAAAGACATGGATTGCATTATTTATCATGTAATATAAGAAAGGGCAGACAATAACAACACAGGTCCCAATATCACTGCTCTCAGTGCTTAATAATGAAAAAAAAAACGTGTGTTCATAGGGCAGTAATTCCATTGTGTAGCCCAACATTCACTTTCCATGAAGTAACAGACCAATTAAACCCATTTAAATTAACCTCAATTGTGGCATGAGCTCTTTTAATTGCATCCAAATTGTTTGCAGGCTTTCCTTCAATTAATGTGTGATTATAAACTTGATGATTATTCAACACAAACAGCAAACCCCTTGTTAAATAAAACTTTAATTGATGGAAAGACCCATAAATGTAGAGGGTCTTTAAAAGAGACACTGTATGGACAAATGTATTAAGACACCTGAATTTTCAAGCCGTATGTGTTTCTTTCCCAAACTGTTCCTCACAAAGGATGCAGTAGAATGAATTTTCTCTTTACTTGAACTAAGAGACCTGTTCCAGCATGACAATGCCCCTGTGCACAAAGCTCCCTTAAGATATGCTTTGCATGGGTTTGGAGTGGAAGATCTTTTGATATAGAGCTCCATAATTCTATTGCACACTTTTGGGATGAATTGGAACGCTGACTGCACCCCAGGCCTCCTCACCTCACCTACATCATTACTTGACTTTACTAATGTGGATAAAGTAATCTCACAAAAGAAAAAAGTCTCCACAAGCACACTCCAAAATCTAGTGGAACATCTTCCCAGAAGAGTGGAGGTTATTACAGAAGGTCATGGTGACTAAATGAGGAATGGAATGTTCAAAAAGCACATATTAATCTTATGTAAGGCGTCCACAACCTTTGTATATATTTATAGTGTATTTTAGGTATTAACCGTATACTTAGTGTTTAAGCAGACAGGCATTTTGGAATATTGAAGAAGCTGTAAATTTGGAATATAATCAAAATATCACTGTTAAACAGAAAATCTTAAAAGCAATGTGTCTGGGAAATATTCATTTTATTTTCATAATATTTGAACAGGAAAAACATTTTCAGTAGCAAGCTGGAACAGTCGAGACCCAGACCTCTTAGTCAGAAGTGTGAGTTATGGTCTGAAACTTCTGCCCGTAACCGTTAAAGGATTTTGGAAATTTTGTATCTGAGCACCGTGACCGCCAGTCACAAAGAAGCTGTGTTCCAGATGTGTTTCATTCCCTAAAGAATAAGAAAAAAACAAATATTGTGGTCAACATTAGAATACCACTGCAACATTTATTGTTTATGTATAGCAAGGTACTTTCCTCATTGAGGTAAAGTATAAAAAGTGCTTATTGTCTACAAACAACAAAATGCATTATGAGTATTTTGTATTATATTTATGGCATTTGGCAGACGCCCTTATGCAGATTGACTTAGATCTGAGCAGTTGAAGGTTAAGAACCTTGCTCAAGGGCCCAGCAGGGGCAGTTTGGTGGTGCTGGAATTCGAACTTGTGACCCTACTAGCCAGAGTCCTATGTGTTAACCGTTAAGCTACCACCTCCCTTATCACATATTCCTGCTGCAGATATTCTCAATTTTTTTCACATATTCTCAAGTTTGTATTAAATTTAAAATCATGAATCATTTATTGTTTAATTTATTAAAATTATTCTTGATATATATTAAATGAATTAAAAACTGTTTAGGGGCACAAAACCCCTTTGGGAGCACGGCCAGTGAGTGCCCTCCCTCGACGTGTGCCCTGTATCCACATACAGAATTGGCAATCAAATTTTTAGATCGAATTCGCCAATTCCAAATTTTGATTTCCTCTTTTTCTTCTTCTTTCGGCTTCTCCCATCATCCGTCTCCACACCCCCCTGTCCTCTACATCTGCCCCTGTTACACCAACTACCTGCATGTCTTCCCTCACCACATCCATAAACCTCTTCCTTGGCCTCAGCATTCTCCTCAGCATTCTGCTACCGATATACCCCATGTCCCTCCTCTGCACATGTCTATACCATCTCAATCTCGCCTCCCTCACCTTGTCTCCAAAACGTCCTACATGTGCTGTCCCTCTAATAAACTAATTTCTAATCCTGTCCATCGTCGTCACTCCCAACAAAAACCTTAACATCAACTCTGCTACCTTCAGCTCCGCCTCCTGTCAATGCCACTGTCTCTAATCCATACAACATCTCAGGTCTCACCACAGTCCTATAAACTTTCCCTTTCACTCTTACAGATACTCTTTTATCACAAATCACTCCTGCTATCACTCTTCTCCACCCACTCCATCCTGCCTGCACTCTTTTCTTCACTTCTCTAACACACTCTCCATTACTTTGCACTGTTGACCCCAGGTACCTGAACTCCTCCACCTCCAAATCTACACTCTGGGCTAGAAAGAAATCAGCCCCAGGCTCTAATCCATCATATGCATTTAGTGGTGCTGTTTGTTCTTGAGCCTTTTTTTCAAATATTTTTTCTTGAAAGAGAGAAAGAGAGCTTAACCCTGCTAGCTCATTTATACAGGTCAACCTTTATACAGGCCTGTGGTACATTGCACTAAAATGCACCCAAATTTAATACACAGTCAGTATGTAGAATCAATGGAAATCTACAGTTATGAGTTTATGAAAAATATTTGAAAACAATATATATAAAATTAGCATGAAAATACACCCATGTCTTTAAATTGTTGCGTTGTGGCATCTAATGCGTTATTACGTCTTTAGCAATGTGTAGGTGAAGTAAAGCCTTGATGCTAGCAATGTGTTTATTTCACCGAATTTTATTTATCTAGTTCATATCAAGTATCTTTTTACTTCGGTCTGATTCGTGTATGTGTATGTGTATGTGTGTATATATATATATATATATATATATATATATACACTAATATATTTCTAATATATAATACTAACTAATATTTCATAATAACTTTAGGTAACAAAAAGCTTTTTTCAGATTTATTATGCTCCTATTAGCACTTGAGCCAGAATAAGAAAGTCTTAAAAGGAAAGATTTATCAATTTGAATATCAGTAACCCAGAGCAATGTTGTGTTTTTGCTTTTAAAAGGAATAAAAGAAAAACAAAATGAACAAATTGTATTTCAAAGTTCTGACAAGAACCATGAGGACACATATTACTTCCTCTTAGCCTTAGTACCCAGTGCCAGTAACACCTAAGAGATGAGTGTATTTAAGCGTCAAAAAAAAAAGGACCTGTGACTCAAGTGGAGTTTTTCTACCAGGCCACGTCTGCATGGTGAGGGACATGGTGCTCTCCACTGTTTATAAGCTCCAGATGGGAGTCTGGCTCAGTCCATACTCTCTCCTTCACTAATCATCAGCGATTAGTTTGCACAGAGCTTCTTTCTCAGGCACAAAATAACCAAGTTCTGGAGCCACGATTCTGTCAGGTTGACCAACTCTGACACCAAGGGAGGATACAAAGCAGCAAAATGTGCATAGTTTCAGTTCTTCTGAGGCTCATAAAAAGACATTAAATAGGTTTTTTCCAGTATTTTTTTCTTTCACTTATGAAGGTATTTCCAACAATCCTGATTCAGCTTATTAATAACTATTGGACTCGTTTATAAGTAAGAATTTTAACTATTCCATATATTTACAGGTCCTGTTTCTTTAAATGCTTCTATGGCCATTCTAAACTGTTAAATAGTTTAAATTTGGTTTAATTAATAAATGCTTGTACCTTCCCAACTACTCAGAATCTGCCAGACCTCATGCATGTGCTCTTGCCCCTGTGTTTAATTTGGACTGTGGTTATAAAAGTCCTAAGAACATAGGAAAAGGAAAGTGTCAAGCCTGGCACCTATCATAACACTCTAACTGCATAATATGTTTTCCATCAGCACTGTCAATGTGTTCCAGGATTGCCAATCAATCATTACAAGAAATCCAAACAGAAGCATTTTCACTTCAGATTATAGAACACCACTGTAGGTGCATTTATAATGCTCAAAGCTGAATTTTAAAAGACTGTCTAGAAGTCGATTTTTACATAACTTTGTCTGTGGCAAAAAACAAATACACATACATGCCAAATAAAGAACTTCACAATCTGTATTAAAAGCAAACATTTTTTTTAATAAACAGTTACATTTTCCTTTCAGTATCAAAACAAAACTGTGCAAAACTCAAATGAAAAAAAAGGAAGGAAACTAATGAAAATATTCCATGCATACTACTTGGTTGGATGCTACTTGTATCCCCACTTTGAATCCATAACAAGAGAAGCATTGAGAAAAGTGAGAAATTAATGTATAATCAGGTTCAGCACTGGATAGTGGGTATACAGGCAAACTATAGATTACACTCTATCGCCTGTGATAAGTTGTTCAAATGAAACTTTGAACTTTGGACCTCCTGACTTATGGGAGTGGTGTTTTTTGATGCAAACCAAACCTCAGAAAAAAAAACATTCACAAATAAAACTTTAGCCCACAGTCAGACATTAAAAGGGGTTTAACTTTAGCAATAGCAATGATATAAATGTGCTATAATTACCAACACTTGTATCTTCTTCTTCTACTTCTATTAGGGGTCGCCACAGCATATCATCCATTTCCATACCCTCGTCCGTTACATCTGCCTCTTTTAAACCAACTTTGGGTCGAGTGTGCTCTGACCCCAAACAGAGCGGGGTGACCAGAGGACTCATAGGAGGACACGATAGCGTCAATAATCCACCTGCTCAGAGTCTGCTTGTTCACAGGGAGGCCTGTCCTCGAAGGGCTGTAGCAGATGAGTAGTTGTTCCAACTTCCTTCAAGCACTCGTCCTGTGGACATTGGTGTCCAGTGCTCTCACTGGGCACAGCCTGTTCAGCTTCTCCTGGTCTGGGGTCTGAAACGGAGGAGGATAAATGCCTGGAGCCAAACTGATTGTGGGACAAAAGAGGGCACCTTGGGGACGTAACCCACTCTGGGGTGCAAAAAGGCACTGACCATACCTGGGCCTGTAGATCCCCTACTCTCCTCAGAGACCAGATAGGTGGATGGAGCCAACCCTTTTGCAAACTGTTCTTGAAGGAATTTCAGCACTGAACCAACCGGGCAGTGAACTGGATCCAATTGGTGATGAACGCACCACACAGGTGCCATCTCACGCATATGACCTCCTCGTGGAGGGAGCTCTGGAATGGAGAATGGTCTCTACCACCTCATGGAGAGACCCGATTTTTGAATCTGTGCCCCTCCAGGGGCCATAGCCACAACCTTCACAACGCTGGGCATTGGTGGATTATTGCACCCCTGCTTGATAGAGGAAATCCTCTAAGAAGGGCTACCAGGTTTGCAAATCATGGTCTGCCCAGCCACCTTGGGGCCACCAGGAGGAGACAGACTCATACAGGTGCTGAGCCATGGCATCCAGCCCTAGAGGGGCTGGGGGAGTAAGGAAGAACCATAGGGGACAGTGAGATGTCTCGAATCCCATATGACACCTAGATAGGTGGTTCTCTGTAAAGGAGAAACCACACTCTTCTTGGCGTTCAGCCAAAACCACTGCTCTTTCATGTGAGCAAGAACAAATAATCTCATATAATATCAACCAGTTGTCATTATAGTTTAGGATGCAGACCCCTAAAGTCTCAGGGGAACCAGAGACACATCCACACACTCTGTGAAGGTGCGGGGTGAGCGGGCAAGGCCAAACAGAAGGACTTGATATTGGTAAGCTTTGACCCCAAAAGCAAACCTCAGGAACTTCCTGTGAGAAGGGAGGATTTTCCCATAAGTGAGTTGTTCAGCTGACGTAGATCTAGGAACGGACGCAACCACCCGTCCATTTTTGGGAACTATGAAGTACTGGCTGTAGAACCAGGACTCTCTGTCTGATGGAGGGACCACCTCAATTTCCTTCTTCCTCAAGAGAGTGTTTACTTTCTGTTTTATGACCAAAGCCTGCTCAGTTCCCACCAGGGTGGGACGAACCCCGTCGAAACTGAGCGGACAAGACCCAAACTGAATCATTTAGCCTCGGTCTACAGTACACAGGACCCACCAAGTCACATCTGACAGAACTTCCCAAGCTGCCAGGTAGTCTCTTAAGGGTATCAGTCTCTCAAGATTGACCTCTGGTAAGCCTAGAGAAGGGGCTATGCCTGGGTGCAGCTCTAGGGGCCTCGAAAGAGGGGACAAGTTGTCCTGGTCTGTTATGATGCTGGGCGAAACCCAAAGAGTGTGCTCGCTGGAGCTGGTGGTGCTCTGAAGCACATTCAGTGGCAGGGTTAACGTACCAGGTCTATGGGGGTCCCGGATCGGGCGGGCACCATATGATGCAATGCAACGTGCCCTTTCCTAGCCAATTCCCCAGAAAGTTCAGTGTCAGGACATTATGTTCTAAGCCCACTTATTAAAGATGACAGTCCTCAGATCGGTCACTTCCCGGGGCTTCGACCCAGAGCGTCCCAGAGCTCCCCGGTGGGAGTTGCTCGGTTGAGGCTGGGGCTGCACCCGCTGAGCAGCCCCATGAGAGCAGTGTGGGAGATACTGCTGGAACGCCGCTGTCTGTCTCTTTGCCTCCTGAAACCTTTCAACCAAATGAACATAGTTGCCGTATAGGTCAGAAGGCAAAAGGGGGCGTCCAGTATTACAGCTCTGTCGCTTTTGGAGAGCACTCACAGGGTGAGCCCTAGATGCCTCTCGGTCGAGGCTAGGTCAGCAATAAACTTACCCACAAGCATCGACAAGGTACACAGGGGCTTGGTGGGTAATGTCATGGTCTTAAGCGAGGAGGCAACACCGGGGGAGAGTCAAAGAGTGCCCATCGGGAGTGGAGGAATCGCAGTATTTGTCTTTTATATACCCTCATGCTCTTTTATCGTATTACAAAATTATCCAATTTGCTGAATGTGTATTTTTGAGCATTTGTGTCCTACATTTTCTAGCTCCTTGCTTCCCAATCTTGTGGCCCTCAATGATAGTTATAGATGACTCTACTGCAGTTTGCTGTTGTCTGTTTGTTCTCTGACCTCCGCCTGGAATTAGGACTGAGATTGCTGAATTTCCCCACAGCAAACCACATGACTAGAAGATTTGACCTACGTGTGTTTGCGTTCTGTAAAGGTTCTTGGGAGCACCGAAAAGATTTACCATTGCAATTCAGCATCTGATGGCAAATCGACAGAAATTTGTCTGGTCCGGTCTCCAGAAGACTTTTGAATCAAAGCTTTAACTCTCTTATCTTGCAGTTTGTAATATTGAGTATACACAATAGCCACAGTAGGTCATTCTACAAAACGAAATATCTGTTCAGCATTTGGTGTTATATCTGAATCAAAACCACTTTTCTGTGAAAAAAGGAAAAACATAACATTCTTGTGCAAATGCACTTGTCAGCATGAGACATGAGGATTATTCAATCTGCTTGCATGGTGCAACCAACCATGGCAGTGTTTACATATTTCTTTAGACCACACACAGTGGTCGTTTCTCACCATGATACATCATTACTGAACAAGAGCATTCATTTATTTACTCAGAATATGCGCTTTTTGTATTGTATTGTATTTGTATTGTACCACAGAAAAATTGGAATTATGAATGATTCCTATGATAGTGACAGAATGGGCAGTCAGAACAATGACCTGATTCACGCTAACAACAGTGTAGGATATCAGACACCAAATAAGAAATCGATAGAAGTCCAAACATGATAGGACAGTAAATAGACGCCATCTGCTGGTGTCATCATGCATGTTTGGCGGTTCTGTAGACCAATACAAAACTCCTGAAGTGAAAAAAAAGGACAATTCAAATGCATTTTGATTGAATACAAATGATTATAAAAGAGAAATAGACTATAGACTAGTTATATAATTATCAATTTTTAGTACAGTACATTTAACAATTAATTTCCCTTACAGGACAGAAGTGTTCACATTTAATAAGGATTGTAAAGTTCATTAAGTTACTTTTAGTTAATTAACTTCATCAACATTAGAGTTGGTTTTTATAAGGCATGGCAAAGCATAATCATCTAAAACGTTCATATAAATGGGAATTCCCACACAGAACTTCAGAAAAAGACTATTCAATTCCACATTCATTTCAAATTATTATTACTATTATTATTATTATTATACACAATTTAAGCGCACTTATTATTAACATAAGTAAAAACAAAGCATGTCTATTAAAATGTAAAATTGCAAGAATGTGTGGGCTGCATGATTAAGAAGGGAAACATCTAGTAAGGGAACATGTCCTCCTGTCCACCACCTCATCTAAGTCTTTATATGCTCACCTGGGTTCTCTGGTTCACTCTCCACAAGAACATTACCGTAGATGGATTGGCAGAGATAAATTGCCCCTAGGTGTGATTTTTGTGGATGATTTATATTATACACAATGTACCTCATGCAGACTGTATTCCTGGGATAGACTCTAGATCCACCACAACCCTGACCAGTATAATGCAGTTACTGAAGACGAATGAATGTTATTTACAATAAGAAATCCAAGTAATTAAAACTTCTTACTAATGTAATAAAAAAAATCCCATGTGGAAACTGTTGGAACTTTGTCTGGCTTTGTATAGAATACTATATTAATAGAAACCCAGTAATGATTTCATGTTGCTGCCTGCACAGCACACAGCTGTCTCCGAGCTGGTATAAACTGGGTAGGAGAGCTCTTTTGGCATTTAATCCTGCTAAGAATGGCTGAATGGAAACTTCTAATAATTGGATCCAGCGGCACGTGAGAAAATGTGCAGACACTGGGATTTCATATTCATTGGCAAGTTCAACTGGATAAGTTGGAGACACTTTGGCATCATTGCCGCAGGCTTGCATTTCTTCTTCAGATAAAAGGCAATAACAGTCTACAGATGAATAGTTATTAATTAGAATTAAAGATGCTGCGATTTTCATTGGAAGTGACAAGGATGGACAGAATTATTAGAGGGACCCCCCAGTTAGGTGACAAGGTGAGAGAGAAGGAACATGGGGAATATCGTTAGAAGAATGCTGAGGATGGAGCTTCCAGGCAGGAGGAAAAGGGATAGGCCTAGGAGGAGGTTTAATGGATGTCAGATGTAGAGGACAGGGTTTTTATGGAGACAGATAATCCACTGAAGTGACCCCTAACAGGAGTAGCAAAAAGAAGAACAAGATCAACAGTTACTAATAAAAAAAGCTGCAATAAAACCTTATACCTTCCAAACATTGTGCTCAAAGTGTTCAAACACATTTTGAAGCAAACATTGCAGGCAATTCCATTGGGTCCTCATCAGCCAAAAATCTTCTTTTCTGATGTATCTTAGTCCGGTCACCAAGCTGCACACAGCATGTCCAGGGAGAACCGAGGTTCAGCATAAATTTGATATGAAGAAATATTTTAGAGCTCCAGAACAGCCCTCTTTATTACTTACACATGTGATCAGAACTCACAATCATTACTAACTTCCAGTTTCTCATATTTGTAGGGTCAATGAAATGAGCATGACTTGTCTCACTTGCAGTAAAGGAAACAGTAAAAACAAGTGTCACACACTGATATCGTTGCCTCTATGGTAAATTGGGATTAGATATATACTTTTTCTAGCCTTGTAGTCCTGTTCATGGATAACTAGGCCAAAAGCTCAGCAAGGGAGGTGGTAGCACAGTGGTTAAGACGTTGAACTCTGGACTGGAAGGTCGGCAGTTCAAATCCCAGCACCACCAAGCTGCCACACCTTGGTTGTAGGTCGCCCTGGATAAGGGAGTCTGCCAAAAACCATAAATGTAAAATGTTTTTCTGATGCTGTAGCCCATTTGCCTCAAGGTTCACCAAATTCTTGCAATTCTCCCTGGCTGGTCTTATCTAAAAGGGACTGCTGAGACTGTTATGTGTAAAATTTACGAGATCAACAGTTTCTGAAATACTCCAACCATCAAACTCAATAAGATCACACTTGTCCTGCCTCAGTGAATGGCTTAGGGAACTATTAGAATTATTACTGAGCAGGCCAAGATGATCATTTAATGTGTTGATTGAACCTACAAAGTATGGCAAACTTTGGAAACACTATGACATTTTCCAAAATAATCTCCACTTCATCTGAGTGGATTTTTGGATCATTGGATATTTGTTTCAACAGGTTTTTCAGCACAAAAGAGCTATAAGGGAGTTCTAATAGTGTCTAATTGCTATCAATAACTTCTAACATGAATGCTATTTTCCCCCAAAGGCTTTCATTCATTCTTCAGTCAGAAGTACAGCATTTGAGAATAAGTTCAAAATCTGCACAATTCTGAGATCATCAACCATTAAAGTTAAAATTTAATTATATACTACTCAGCACTTTGGTGAACACCTGACCAGGACTTTGTTGTTAAACCTCCCATCCAGATTTAGTCCTCATGTAGTGTTATAATAAGCAACAACTCTTCTAGCAATGATTTTATTTTTTGTTTAATGATTTTGGAGCATGGCTGTGAGGATTTGCCTATTCAGTCTCAAGAGCATTAATGAGGTCAGACTCTGATGTTGGGAACTGCAGCCAGTGTTCCAGTTTATCCCAAAGATGTTCAGTGGGGTTGAGGTCAGGGTTAGTACAGTCCACTTGAGTTCTTTAAGCAGAAATAAACAGCAATAAATACATTACAAATATGCATTTGGTTTGGAAGGCATAGTAGGCCATGCATTATAATTAAGTTATTTTATCGTGGTCACAACATAATTTTCTTGCCATAACAAAAGTTGTTTTCTTGTGATCTCGACATAATAAAAAAAATTATTTTTGCGTTATCACGACTTAAATTTCTCGTGATCTTGAAATTATATGAAACTGTCTACACATCCAGGGTCTCTATATTGTCTTAGACTATAAATTTGTAGCCCTGAGAGTCTCCTTCTCGTGTCAGACACTTACGAGTAAGTTATTAACCACTGACTGACACAGAGCTTTTTCAGTTTAAGTCGCTGATCGAAGTAAAAGCGAATGCCATCATCCATGATGGCCATTAAGATGAATAAATCAAGCTCTGTTATCTGTTCCTCAGTCCAAAAAAAGGAAATTGTGATTTGTACTGTTACACGTGTTTGTTTTATTTGTGTGAAATGTTTGCCGTATGTACATTGATTTTCTTAAATGTTGTGGAGCACTTCGGACAACAAGTTGCATTTGAATGTGCTATATAAATGAATAAAAGTTGAAATAGTTGCCTTGTATATAAGCTCGTATGCCGAACATACAAAACAATTATGTACTGATCATGAGAACATTAAGACATAAACAAGAGACAAAAAGAAAGACAAAAATATTACAATGCATGGCCTCTTAAGACTTCTATAATTCCTTGACATTATGAGGTAGAAGCCTTGATAGAAACCAGACTTAAAAGGGAACCCATCTTCATCCTCAAAAGCTTGAACATACAAAGGCTGATATGCAACATGAAGGACCTGTAGATGGCGCTGGACATTTAATCATGGACCTTGTTTTGTTTTTCGAATTTGAGTCTAAACCTTAACAAACAGCAGCTTTATAGTTATTCTATACGTAATTGCGAACATTTGTTGACTTATCAGATGTAATAGTAAGAGCTGTATTGTACTGTGCTAAATATGTTCCTCAGAGATTATTAGCAGCTAAAAGGACTAGCATGGAAAAGCTCTAGAGAAACTGTCTCTATTTACAGCAATACAAATGCACTGATATCAAGAGCTTGTTCATATATTTAGCTTAGATTAGAACCAGGAGTTTCTTGTGGGTCTAAACAAGCCCACATCTAGTACACGTTATATTTAGCATTATGCTAATAATGGTATTACAGCTGACCTCAGCTGGACTATCAAATAGAAATTGCCCCAAACTGCAGCATCAGAGAATAAATCTTAGTGGCTTGGTGTCAGTTTTGTCAGAAATGGTTTTCATTTGACTCTTGACGGGATCACGAGGACAAATCCGCTGTTATGACTGAGCCTTTGAGAGGAGGAGAGTAATGACGGAGGGTCACAGCATTAGGCCTGGAGCACAAACATTCTGACTCACCATTATTTACACTGCTAGGAATAATAGCCTGTGTCACATAAACACATCCAATTACACATCGAATAAAACAATACATGCCTATAACAAGAGACATATTTCTTTTGTCCGAGAATAAGATAGACTGTTTACATGTGAGAACATAAAATAAATGTTTAAGGTCTATAGTAAAACATTGTTACATTTTCAGGTCAACATTAGCATCTCAGTACACCATGAGAGGATTTGTAAATTAAAACTGGAGCGGTTTTCAAATTAAAAAAATACAAATTAAAGTTTTAATTTTAGTTTTAAAAAAGATTGCTTTTCACACATTTCGTATTACTATTTTTTTTCCCCATGGACAGTAATTTCAGAGAGAAAATGGTAAAAACTTCCAAATAAATGTATGAATAAAGGTATAATGAACGTTTACCTTTGGAATTGTAGTGCTATTTAACTGTTTATCAGCATTAAATTTGCAACATTTGGCAGATGTTCTAATCCAGAGTGACTTACATTTATCCCATTCATACAACTGCAGCAGATTGGATAAGAGCATTGCTCAGAGGCCCTGGATTTAGAGCGTGGTGAGGCTGGGATTTGAACCCATGACCTTCCGATCCAAAGACCACTAAGTTAACACCAGAAAAGATGCATTTACTTGTCTGTCAGATATACATTACAGCATAGTGAAATTCTTTTATTCCATATCCCAGCAACGTTAGGAAGCTGGGGTCAGAACGCAGCCATGATACAGCACCCCTGCTGCACAGAGGGTTAAGGGCCCTGCTTGAGGGCCCAAGAGTGACAGTTTGGCAGTACTGCTGCTTGAACCATTGCACCACTTCCAATTCAGTACAATAGAAAAGAAAGTAATTTAGAAGTCAGTTATTTAATCCTTCTAAGAGATTGAATGGTGGTCGTGTGTAAAACAGGCCAAAACTGAAGCACTTCAGGGTTCATTTTATTCTGCATTTACTATGTTAGTGATGCAAAAATGGCAAATTCTTCCCATTTTGTGTGAATTGTACAGATTTACAGTGCTACACAAATAAAATTGAAATTAAATGAATTGAATTGAGACCCAAACAAAAAAGCTGCATTAAAAGCAATGTTCATAAAGACAGTTTTTACAAGGTGGATGCTGAAGTGCTCATGTGAACTGTTCAAAGATTGACCTTTACCCCACTGAACACCTTTGGGATAAACTGGAACGCTGGCTGAAGATCTGAAACTCAGAGTTCCACCTCAATAACAATCTTGATGCCGAATGGGCAAGTAAATAAACTCATTACGTTCCCTTTTTGTACTGAAAAACCTGTTGAAACAAATATCCAATGTAAATGCAATTAGTTTTAATGGAGATCGAGGTTAATTTTAATACGTAGTCATTTTTTCAGGGTTTGCCATTATTTCTAGGTTTAATCAACACATTAAACGAACATCTTGCCCTGCTCTGTAATATCTCTAATGGTTCCCTACAGCATTCACACGCCACTGAGGCATATGGGAAGTATGTTCAGAGCCTTTTGCGACCAGGCTGCAAGGTGTTTTTACAATGAGGTGTGATAACTGCTAAGTGTGCTCCAGCTCATCTCATGTGCTTAAAAAAAAGCCCCAGACCGATCTCGCTCTGTCACTGCACTGTCAAACATACAAGCAGCAGCCAGCTGCCCTTTCTGCTTTTATGTACTTACATTCTCTTCATGTAGCCACAAGATTTCTTCTGCCTCAGAGAACAATAACCGAATTATCTGTACTGTCCTGACAGATGGGTTAGCTTGTAGACAGTCAACAGCAATGAGAGGTCAGATTTCATAATAACCTCTTTGCCCCCCTTACCATCTCCCCATAGTATCCTAAACCCCTCTCCTTCTTCTACACAATCCTTCGTCTATTTCACCTTAGCAGATTGTGGTAGACATCGAAAGGCAGTGTGTAATGAAAATCTTTTCTTACAGCTTGGATCATAATCTACGGCTTTCTCGTAGTGTGTTTTCATGTTTTCTGGAAATAGAACCGTGTATGTCACAGCAGTCCATCACAAAGCAACACACACATTTACTACTGTTTACACCTAGGGGGCAATTTTGATTAACAATTTCAACTATTTCATTGTCTTCATCATGAGGTTCTAGTGGTATACTTGAGGTATATACTAGAATATACTAGGGGTATATTCTGAACTTGACTGATGTTTCGATACTGTGCCCTGGTCTTGCCTAATAATAGTACACAAGCCTGAGATCAGAGTGGAAACTTTACTCACGTTACTGTAAAAGAGTAGTTTTTTTTAGTTTATTTCTACTTTTTTTAAGTACTTTTTAAAATCTGTAATTTTAATTTTACTTAAGTATGTTTTCTTGAAAGTATTGGACTTAACTACATTTGAAATAATATTTGTTATTGAGTAAAAAATAAAAAAAAGAATAAAAAGAATGCAAGGGGAGAAAAAAATTGTTGGCCAGAAAGTACCACACCGATTGGTTGATGGGTGGAGAACAAATACGCTAAACTCGCAAGAAAGAAAGATGGAGACAGAAAGATCCCCATGTGTATTGTAAACTACACTAGAATTCCCCCCCGCTGCAGCAGGCCCAAATCAGTGCTAAAAAAGTGACTAGAATTCACTAGATTTTACTGTACTGACTTTCAAAATAGTTTACTTTCAGAAAGACAAGCAGAATCATCCTGAAATTCTTTCTCGTGATCAGGAGTTGCAATTTGACAAGATATTTCCCTAAAGAGGAGTTAAGTTATACACCTCGGATCAGAGTTCTCACTAAAGCTCATGTTGTATAAATCACTTTCATTTATCAGCAGGAACCGAATCTGCTTATTTTACACTTTTCCCTGCACGCTAATACTATTTACGAGAGTTGCATTCGGCACACAGACTCGCAGAGCGAACAAACACCATCAGCTTTTCTAAAAAAGAAAAAATCTTTTTCAGAGATTTTCAACTTATATATTGAAATTGTAGAAGCCATGTGGTCCTGCTGTACATGGCAGCTGTGAAATGTTACTTGTTAAAAGCTGAACTAAACAGGAAATCAGCAAATAAAAAGTTTGACAAGAATACTGGATGAAAAAGTTTTGATTAAGATGATCAGCAATGTGACTTCTAAATTCATTTGCAATCGTGTGCTGGATTATTCGTGTGCCTTTTGCTGGGTAGAACTGAAACACACTGTACAGCCAAAATCCTGACTGATTCTCCTTTTTTTCCTGTATTAGCTAAAGTTCACTTTTAAAGTCAAACATAAATCAATAAATAAAAAACACTAAATTGTATGTTCTTGCTGTCAAGTTCCTTTACATCAAATCCCAGAGATTTCTTATGCTACCTTCTGGCTCTCACTATCAGTTATGCCGCCATAACAAGTCAAGCTGGAGTCCCTACTTACACACCTGATTACACTGTACAGTGTCTTTAACTATTATGTACAGTACAGATACTTAACCATCATCATTTCTCTCTACCTGAGGTAACAGTGACCAGTGTCTCTTTTTTCACTTCGAATCTGCTTGATTCATCCTGACACCCTATCTCTTCCGTTAGAGACCACTCTGTGCAGCTAAGGACGGTTCCTCATCAACAGCCTAAAGATCCATGGAGTTCCTAAGCAATTCTATGCACTATGAGGAAGGATTTTGACTGTAATGAATATCAATAGCTTGCATGAACAGTTTTGCATATAAGCGTCTTACACTGAACAGCACCTCAATAATGATGGAAATGTAATGAATGAACATTTGGTGTTGAGGACAGGTTCCCTTTTGGGTCTGGTTCCTCTCAAGGTTTCTTCCTCATACCATCTCAGGAGATGTATCTGTGTGAAGCTGCTTTGGGACAATGGTAATTGCAATGCAAATCTATATTGGGTTAAATGTATTGATACAAATGTATGTTTGTGTAATATGTAAAATTGTAATGTAATATATTATTAGTGAAACCATACTCAACATAGAGCATGAAGACTGGACATGTTTCAAAGGTCATAGATGGTTTTCAAAGAACTTGTTCATGTCCATTAGACACGTGAAAAAATAATATAGAAATACCAGGTTCCCAATTACTTCTTTCTTTGCACTGAACAATTTACTTACACAAGCCTGTTTACATTTTCAGATGATAAGGCAGCTCGTAAAAATACTCTTGTAATTGTTTTAAATTATAGTGTTTTAATTTTGTAAATCATCAGGGCACCAAACAGAACTTTTGCTATGTTTCCACACAGACGGATTTAATTGCCGGCATCATGGCATTATATATATATATAATATATTATAATATATAAAGTCGTTTTGTGTCTATCTGTACTTTACTGATGTATTTCCAATCGGGAAAACTTTTACTTTAACTTCACTACATTTCAAAGTCAGATATCTGAGTTTTTAATCAACGACATTTCGAAAAATCAGTCGTTCCTTTTTATTTACAAGTGAATAAAAACGTACCTGATCAAACACACAGCAAACCAATCAGAAGAGAGCGCACGCTCTGTTTGAAACTTCTTTTGTTTGCCCACTGGCAGTGGCGAATTTAGGCAAAGGCGACATGGGCATCTTCCCGGGGGGGTGGCACAGGGCGTCCACGCCAAAAAAAAATTTTTTTTGTTTTTTTGTTCGTTTTTACCGCTCATGATAGTTTATTAGATATTAATCAGTGTTTAAATCATTACTATAATTATATTAATAAATTGGTGTTCTAAGAGTAACATTAGAATATTTTTACATAAGCTGAGTTGATTAAGTAAAGATTCTTCTGATAAAAATGATAATAGGAATATTAGAGCTGTAATAAATCATAGTACAGTGGAATCCGCTTATCTCGACCTCGGTTACCTCGACAACCCTATTAAGTCGACGTTTTTAAAGTGGAACCGTCAAATTCTCGCTTTTTCGAAGCATTTTTTATCGGTTATGTCGACTTTTTTTATGTCGCCGAACCCTGATATCTCGAGCACAAGGGGGGAAAAAATTTGCCATTTAACGTCGGTTATCTCGGTGCAGCCGCAGAAGAACTCGCGGAAGTGGCGGAATAATCAAGTCTTACAGCTGCTACAGGTGTTGTATTGTATACTGGTGAATCTCTGCTGTTAGTTAGTGCTAGTGTTCGTAGTGTTAGTAGGGGCGCGGCGCGGCGCGGCTTTGGGAAGAAAAGCGCAGCCGTTGAGAGAGTGCCGGTGGGACTGCACGTACCGGGATACGCATGAGCGATAACAACGACCACCGTGAACCAACATATACCAACAATAATGGACGGTGAGAGTGTGGAAGTTTAAATAGGAGCTGGTGATGATGATAAACGAGCACCATATGTGCGCGATTGAAGCCGGGAGCTTCAGAGAAAGCGGCCGAGAAAGCACCTGACACGCTGAAGGGGGCGCCGAAGGGGGCATGGCAGGTGGATCCCTGACAGATAAACATGTACTGTATGTATTTTTATAGCATGCCTTCATCAAACAAATCGCGGCAACGCTGTTGTGTAAAAAAACCCTTCAAAAACACGTGCATGCACATTCTCATTTAATAACGCACCTCATGTACATAAAGAAATTTCAAGCACGTTAATATATTGCCGCCATATTGATTTTCGTTTATCTCGATCATCGGTTAGCTCGATATCTCGACTAAAATAACCGGGTTCCACTGTACTTGGATACTTAAGTACATTTAAAGGCAAATACTTTTACACTTACACTTTTACTGGAGTAATTTTTACTTACTGTATCTATACTTTTACTCAAGTATGTGCTTTGTGTACTTCGTCCAGCACTGTATGTATAAAAATGTATGTATAAATAATGTATGTATAAAAAGTAAAAATGTTGCTTTAAATGCATATGACAAGAACAATATGGAAAACAGCTACAATAAACTTTTTGTGGTTTACTTTAACTTAAGTTTTTCCTTTATCAGAAGTAACACATTTTTATACAGTGTGTGTTAATATTGTTAAAAAAAACGCTTGACAAATATTTACAGTTCCTCTAATATTTGTTTCTCCATTTATTCCCATCCTCTGAGTGAACTTCCAAGTTCAACTCATTTATAGGTTTGAGCGCATATAAGATGTAAAATGGGTGGCCCTCAAAAACATACTACATAGTAGTCAGGTACCTGCAAACAATAGAACATGTAGTATTATCCAACTGAGATACATTTACATTACCATTTATGCCATTTCACAGATGCCCCTTATCCTGAACGACAACAACTGAGCAGTCGAGGGTTAAGGGCCTTGCTCAAGGGCCCAGCAGTGGCAGCTTGGTGGTGCTTGTATGTGAACTTGTGACCTTCCATTTTAAAGTCCAATGCATATTGTATGTAACGCAATACGACGACCAATGATTGTGATGCCAGCTTTAATGTTGTGATGATGATCCTTGTGAGTTATAAAAACTGGTGTAAACACTGGTGCATACGTTTTGAAATGTTTATGACAGATGTGAAGTATAATAAATGCGAAAGCTCAGCTATAAAACTATCCATAACTACCCTCTTTTCAAAGTTCACATACTCTCTCAGATGCTCTCAGTACATTTCCATCCAAACAAATGTTGTGCATTGGTTTTACTCTCATCATTCTGGAGAACTAGTTTAGATGTGGATAGCTGACTTGGTGTCAGAAAGAATCAGCCAGCCTGCTCCAGGAAAGTGTTCATGTCACCTGATACTCATGACTTGGGGAAAACTCCCAAGCACCGAGAGGCTTGTTTTACACTTGAGCTGGTTGCATGGCGAACGTGTCGCTTGTCAAAGGAGTTCATGTCTCCGTTCGGCAGACTGGCCAGAAGTGCTGGAAGGTTATTAACGTTTACCTGCGTTTCATTGTTTTTCGCTAAAGGAATCAGAGCAATTGCTTCCAGCTTCCAGAAGAAGCAGTGAGCAGTAAATAGAAATAGGTTTAGAACAGTATCTAGATCTCTCTCTCTCTCTCTCTCTCTCTCTCTCTCTCTCTCTCTCTCTATATATATATATATATATATATATATATATATAGAGTATTTATAAATAAGGAAAATGATACTCTACAAATTTTAAACATCTGAGAGCAAATGTTTGCCTACACCTACTTTTGATCAGAAGGTCATGAGTTCAAATCCCACCACCACTAAGGCTGGAGACAAGACGCGACACATCTAATGACGCTTCTACGAACTGTGTTTTGGTGGGAACTTTTTTGGTTTTCTTTTAATAAACATGGTCTCGGATTTTCTCAGAAGCACTACTTAAGCTTCTGTACTGCGCTGTCTAGCCCTGTTTGGGATCGTTATCGCAGAATACATGGTCTGATAAATGTTTCAAACCGTTTTGCCTTTTATTATTATTTAGTCAACGCCATAATAACCTTCTGAACATAGTTTAGATCAATCGCAGTATCTCTTGATCATGTAACTTCAGCACTGGAAAGAAAGATGCTTTTTGTTTATCACATGTATTTACAGCACAGTGAAATTATTTTATCTCTTATCAAAGTGATGTTAGGAAGCTGGAGTCAGGGGCAGCCATCATACAGCATCACTGAAGGCTGATTAGGGGTCTTGCTCAAGAACTCCAAGAATGGCAGCTTGGTGATACCGAGGCTTAAACCCCTGCCCTTCCAATCAGTAACCCAGAGCCTTAACCACTGAGCTTCCACTTCCCTGGGTTCTCGAGCAAGGCCCTTAACCATCAACTGCTTAGTGGTATAAATGAGATCATTGTAAGTCACATCTTAAGAGGCATAAGAGCATCTGCACTATGCTGGAAATCACATCAGTTCTTTAAAAGTTTACATCTTGGAATGTGAGAAATATTCTTTAAAAATTCATTCACCGACTATTTAACTTTATAACCAAACTCATATCTTGTTTTCAAATAAACACAGAAATTATTTACATCAACATAGTTCTTAGCATCTAAGCTGGCATGGTGGCACCTCACAGCTCCGGGGTCCATGGTTTGATCCTGAGCCTGGGTTTGAGCTCACTGTTTGGGCAAGTTCTATAGATCCATAGGCTTCACATATCTATTCACAGATTCCTCACAACTTCTAAAAAAAACATGCTAGTAGGTGGATTGGTTACACTAAATCGCCCTGAGGTGTAAAAGTGTGTGCACACACTGCCTTGGTGTCCTGTGATGAACTGGTGTGCCATGCCCAGTACAGGATCTGGATTCACTATGGGCAGGATCAAATAGTCAGCATGTGGTCTCTGTTTGAACTGACTTACTTCTTTGGAGATCGAAAAGATCAAGAAGGCAAAAAGGGGCCCAAATTGGCAAAATATTAGGTTTTTTTTGGCCTTAACAACATAATTGTTTAGAAAAGACTGTGCCATCACCGTTTGCTTAACTCTGAAAAAAAGCGAGGAAGATGAGGAAATTCACTTACATACCGTATTTTTCGGACTATAAGCCGCTACTTTTTCCCCACGTTTTCAACCCCGCAGCTTAAACAACGAAGCGGCTTTCTTGGGTTTTTCCCAGTTTCACAAACTTCAAGCCAAAAAACTGAACCCCATAACATTAGACCAATGACATTTCCGAACGGAAACGAAAAAAAACGCACCTCCCCTGTGTTCTGAGCTGCACGGCATCGGGAGAAAAAACTTTTTTTTTTAAATGCACGACGATGCCAAAAGAAAAACTCCCGAGAGAAATAGTTATGAAAGGAAGGAGGAAGACAGTGAACAATGATTTTCTTGGTCGGCTACTGTTTAGATACAAGCCGTGTAATGTGTTGAGTCAGGGTCATGGAATAGCTCACTAACTCCAGTTGCAACAGAAATCATATAAGCACAGACAGGTTTCCAAAACTCATGCTTTTTCATTTTTCTTGGCAACAGCGTTACAGGTTAGTCAAAGAAACATAGAAATGAGCATCAGAAAATAATATGGACATATTCCTTGGTCTTGCACGCACGCAGTAATACCGGAAAAATGCCGCTCTTCTCAAGGAGCCACAACATATTTCACCCGTTACACCGAGTAACAGTCACTGTCTTTCGTTGAAGCCTGTGTAAAGTTTATTAGTTTCAGTGTAGACACCTGCGGTTAATAGACAGGTGCGGCTTATTTCTGTTTAAAAATAAAAATATTTGTCAAATTCAGTGGGTGCGGCTTATATTTGGGTGCGCTTTAAAATCCCGGAAATTACAGTAGTTTTACTGTAGGCAAAGAACAAAAACAATAACAATAAAAATGATGTAAAACACTGTTTAAAGTATAACATTTTTCATGAATATATTATCTGCCACACTCATTAAGGTGAAAAGGAAAAGACTTGTACTTCACAGCACAGTCGAATTTTTTCTTCACATTTCCCAGTGATGTTAAGTAGCTTGGGTCAGACATGATACAGTGCCCCTGGAGAACAACGAGTTAAGGGCCTTGCTCAAGAGCCCCAAAAGTGGCAGCTTAAAAATACCGAGGCATGACCCCCGACCCAGAGCCTTAGGCTACATCTATGCTAATCCGAATAAATAGAAAAACGTTTAGCGTTTTCGTCTAAAAGCGCTCCACGTCTACACGTCCTTTTCAATCAGTTACTAAAACCGTGCCATCGTTTCCGAGAGCCACCGTTTTCACGGTCCACACTGCGACATGTAAACTGAGTTGTTGTTTTTTATTATCCACTTTGGAGAGCGTTTTCAAAAAGGATATAACACACTTGTGTATAACTGTGCTGTAGTACAGATTTGCTTCTAGCTCCCTGTTCCTTATTTTAACTCTGGTTCCACTTCTTGGGCTTTTGTGGTGTTTCATGAGTCAGAAACGAGGCGTGCTATTCTCGGTTCGGTTATTTTAGAAACTTTATCTCCAGATGGGAAACAGCCAACTCTCAGTGCGTGTTAACCGGCCGTGTTTCCCTCTCGGTGTTCCTGCGCCCACCCACTCTCCTGTGTGTGTGTGTGTGTGTGTGTGTGTGTGTGAGAGAGAGAGAGAGAGAGTGAGTGTGAGTGTGTGAGAGAGAGAGAGAGAGAGAGAGAGAGAGAGTGAGAGTGTGTGTGTGAGAGAGAGAGAGAGAGAGAGCGAGAGAGAGTGAGAGAGAGTGTGTGTGTGTGTGTGTGTGTGTGTGTGATGGTGTGTCCCGTTCAGCCTGCCTACTCTCTGTAGCTGTTCCAGCCACTACATGGAGAAGGGGAAGGGGAAGGACAGGCAGCTGAGACACGGCGTTTCCGAGTAGCGCACAAGCCCTGGTGGGAAACACAGTGTGTGTTAAAAAAAAAAAAATCACAGCACCGTTTTTTTTTTAAATTCTATTGACTGCATTTAATCCCTCACCCGGTCCCTGAAGCCTATAATTAGGTGAGAACCCGCTCGGGAATGGCTTCGTCTCCGAGCGGCGGCAGCGGCGGTGGCGGTGGTGGTGGTAACTTTGATTGCGGACTCGAAATCAAAACTCGGTCGGTGGAACAAACCCTCATCCCGCTGGTGTCTCAGGTGAGCTTTCTGTCTGAGCGGCTGCTTCCTCTTTAGAATAAACAAATCAATAATTAAGTAAATAAATAAACGAACTAACTCGTGGTGTAGTATTGCGTAGCTCACATTGTGTTTATGTAATGAAAGTTTGTGTATTGTTCTGCTGCTCGGGGTTTCGGGTTTAAAACGAATCACAGGAGCCGGAGAGAGGAGGAGGAGGAGGAGGAAGCAGGTTTTCTGGGAAAGTGGTTTATTGCAGTCTTTGGGAACTCATCCGGGGGTTGCCGGGGGGATTAGGGTTAGGATTGTGGTTGGGGTTAGGGTTTGGGTTGTGACTGGACTGGTGTTTGTGTTGTGGTTAGAGTTGGTGTTGGTGTTGGGGTTAGGGTTATGATTGGGATTGGTGTTGGGGTTACAGTTATGATTGTGGTTTGGTGATAGGGATACAGCTATTGTTGGGGTTAGGGTTATAATTGTGGTTGGTTTTGGGGTCAGGGTTATAATTGTGGTTGGTTTTGGGGTTAGGGTTATGCTTGGGGTTAGGATTATTATTGGGGTTGGTTTTGAGGTTAGGGTTATGCTTGGGGTTAGGATTATTATTGGGGTTGGTTTTGAGGTTAGGTTTATGATTAGGGTTGGTTTTGGGGTTAGGGTTATGATTGGGGTTAGGATTATTATTGGGGTTGGTTTTGGGGTTAGGGTTATTATTGGGGTTGGTTTTGGGGTTAGGGTTATGCTTGTGGTTTGGTGATAGGGATACAGTTATTGTTGGGGTTAGGGTTATGGTTGGGGTTAGGGTTATGATTAGGGTTGGTTTTGGGGTTAGGTTATGGTTGGGGTTAGGATTATTATTGGGGTTGGTTTTGGGGTTAGGGTTAGGGTTATGATTGGGGTTAGGATTATTATTAGGGTTGGTTTTGGGGTTAGGGTTATGGTTGGGGTTAGGATTATTATTGGGGTTGGTTTTTGGGTTAGGGTTATGATTGTGGTTTGGTCATAGGGATACAGTTATTGTTGGGGTTAGGGTTAGGGTTATGTTTGGGGTTGGTTTTGGGGTTAGGATTGTATTTGGAGCTAGGGTTAGGGTTATGGTTGGGGTTATGGTTGCGAAACCGGTTTATTGCCATGTCATTTGTGTCCCTATGGGTTCAGCCTGGGTGTAGTGCAGTCTGACACTCTGGATTAGAAAACACAGAGCTCATGTTTCACCACCCCCATGCTCATGCATGTGCATACACACTATTACACTTGCATACAGCCTTTGGATCATAAAGCTACTTCCTAAAAATACATGTTTAATAGGGGTTTTCCCCACAACAGAAACCCCCCCCAAAGGGTGAAATTCTAATTTTTCACATCTTTAAAAATCGAGTTATATAAACTTCTTCCTTTCTTGCTTACAAAACTTGAAAAACATGAAACAACTCACATGGTGATGTGACAGACATTTTATATTTTTCCTAAAGTGCACCTAAAATCATCTGAAACCTTTCTTAAATTTATTACAAATAAAGCGTGTATTGAGTGTATTACTAAAAGTAATCTTGTTTGTATTGAATAGTTCAGGATTTCCAGGCAAAGAAGAGAATGTCTTTGAAAGATTCATCCTGTACTAGTCTTGTGATCAACCAATTAAATGCTTCATTCAATGGGTATGTCCCACCCCCTGGGGTGTGGATTGTACTTTCAGCTCGTTAGCAGCCCACAGGCTTCCTGTGTGATCTTTCTTTTTACATCTCTGCCTTTGCCGCGTGGGGGGGTTTGGGGGGTGATTCACCCCTGTTAGGATCCGGTTTCGATACGATTCAACGCAATGCAATGAAAATAAAAATATGATGGTATGATATTCAATATGGTACAGATAGTTTACTATGATTTCTTTGGTAGTAATTTGCTATTTGTAGTGCAAATAAAAGATGCAGCTCTACCTCTGCCATGTTAATCTGTATTCTGTGTGACTCTCAGGACACGCCTTGGTCTCCATAGCGATGATATACGTCATATTTACGTAGCAGCCACGGCGCTGAGAGAACACGCTCGAGAAACGGTTTAGCGGAGAGAAAACGATCTACATATCAAATATTGGTCACAAATTATGAGTCACTCTCTGAGTGATTAAAGTATAACGCAACTAATATTAATTATACATAAATAAATCGTAACTTTTATACTGATGTATCGATGCGAATCTGTGAATCTCACCACCTGGCTGCATGGCAACACAGTGCTGTTTTTTTGTGGGTTGAACAACATTTTAAAAAAAAATTTTAAAAACAGTGCCTGGTTACATTTAAATACCACTCTATTCCTTCCCTGACCTCTTGGGTACATCAGTTTGGACACAAACCTCTCGCTTTGCCTTGTGGGGTTTCAAAAGTACGCCAGATGCTCTGCATTTCCTTTTCACATGAGACTACAACACGGCATAACTCCTAAAAAATAGCACATCATGTAGTTGATAGCACTGTTTCAACCAGATATACAGTTTTGGCACTCAAGGTACTCGCCCATGCGACTCTGTAAAGGTCAATAGTGTTGATGGTGAGCGCGATGGAGTTAAAAGGTCAGTGATAGAAGGTTTGCCAATCGTCCATTCAGTTAGCAGAAGAAAAGAGGGAGCTTTTCTGAGTGTTCTTTCGGAGCCTTGCAGAGCTCAGACAATAAGCTTGGCCTGATCGTAACCCTTCCCCCTTTCTAGGGATTTCGGTCCATTCCTTGGGAGCTCATTTCAAATGTATGCATGCAGACAAGAAGAGGCTGCTGAAACCCAGGAAGCGCCTGCATGCTGTCACAACAGCTTATGGAGAAACAGACGGGAATGGATGATGCGTCATTGTTGTAACAGTACCTCTAGATCACCAAATCGATGTAGCTGCCTATTTAAGAAGCCGTTAGTTCGAACTCTGTGCAGTTAGTGAATATCCAGCTTGTGGCTGAAGGTCCGTGGGAAGAACAGTTGTTTTTCCTTCTTCTAGTAATTTTTGTCAAAAGTTTTCTTCAGTGAGGCGTTTCTTTTTACCTGCTTCCCACAGCGAACATACAGCGGCGGTCGGGGTTTTATCCCGGCCAATGAGTAAATAATCTCTGTAAATATAAGAGCAAGTGTCACGCTTCAGCATGGAGGCTGTGCAATGCTGTATGAGTGTGCGAGGGAGGTGCACTGATAAACCAGGGAGGAAATGAAGTGAGAAGTGTGTGTGTGTGTGTGTGTGTGTGTGTGTGTGTGTGTTTGCTCATTTGGAGGGATGTGCAGTCTGTGCTGATCTTCTCCCTCTCTGTTATCAGCTTCACTCCCATGGCTGTGAAAAAATCATGCCTTTAGACTCCGAGACCGCACGCTCGACCGAATTTGCTTTCCTGCCTTGTCTGCGTCAGCTTCTAGATCTGTTCTAGATTTTATAATATTCAAAATAATTATAATTCAAGAAGAACTTAAGGGGCCACCCTTATCCTTTCGTAGCCTGGTATGGCAGGGACATATCACGGATAACATATTTGCATTGGGGGGAAAAAACAATTGATATAATTCTATATATTTATTATGTGTTTTACTTTTATTATTTAGAAAGCGACCAATAATTTGCGACCAATATTTGATTTTAATATCAAATCTATCTTTTGAGCGCGTGAATGACGTACCACAACACTACGGAGAGCGAGGCGTATTCTAAGAGTCACATAGAGTCTCGTACAGATTGACATAGCAGAGGTAGAGCTGTAACTTCCTGGGGACAGACAGGAAAAGAACATCTGGTTTTATTTCATCCTTTATTAAAAGATTAAAAGTCAGAAGGCAGTAAAATAAATTGATGATTTGCTGGCTGTCTGAACCAAAGAAATCAAAGCAAAGCATCTCATCGGTAGCTGCTTTATATGTGTCTTTAAAGTAACGTATTGTTGGCTCATGTAGATTCACACCTCTTATACAATATATACTATTTTTAAGCATGCAGAACAAGAACTCTGTACCCTCTGGTCAATTTTGTCTTCTGTCCCGTCAGTGCTCTTTCACCTGTGCTTCTCCAACTCTCACACTAATAATGGTGCTTTTCCTTTGAACAGCACAAACGCCAAGCCCACACTCATCACACTGAAGATTTTTGAACCAGAAAGGAACAAGTGTGTATAAATCAGTAGACCAGGAAACCCACATGATTACGTGTTGTACACATTAAAATGCGCTACAAGGTACAACAATCTACCAGGAACTGAGAGAATACCTCAGGCCAGCATTCAGAGGTATACCTTTAAAAAAAATCCTGTCGAGGATTCAAACAAGACATGTTTTCCTTACTGTTTTTGGCCTACATGGGTAAAAATGGACTGAACCAGCTGACTACCCTGTCATACTATAATTAAATTATGTCGGTTAAGATTTTTTTTTTAGCGCAGTCAGTTAGGTTTGACGACCAGAACATTGGACCAGACAGCACATTAGAGCTTTCATTTGCGTCCACTCCTGAGAGAAGCTGTTCCATGCCAGCTTTAAACAGGATGTGTCTGACTGCTTTGATAATCGGGACCAATTTTAGCTCCACCCATATGTCCGCATTAGAACGGTCACCAAATAAATCCTGTCTGTTCTAGCATGACAAGTGAAAATCACGTCAATGCGGATGTTTGCAGCCAATTTGCTGAGCTGTCTGATGGAAAAAAAAGTGCTTTGGTGGGTTTTTATGTGGATATTTTTTGAAAAGGGATTTTTGACGTCAGAACACGAACCTGTGTCAAGCTGTGTTATAAATGTGCCAGGATTTGGATTATCATGGCTGCTGAATTGGATGTTACTTTGTGGTTTGTATTTTGTGCACCTCTGGAGCACAGAGGGTTAAGAGCCTTGGTCAGGGGCCCCAAGAGTGGCAGCTTGGCGATACCACGGCTTGAACCACCGACCTTCCGATCAGCAACCCAGAGCCTTCACCGTTGAGCTAGGTTATTGCTATTTGTATTCTTGGCATATTAACAAGGCATTTGACATAACAGTTTATGACAGACTTCTGTTTATATTTTTTTTTGTGGCCATGGGGCTGTTTTATGAGACTATCTAGGTAAACATCTCAAAACATCTATATATATATGTGTGTGTGTGTGTGTGTGTGTGTGTGTGTGTGTGTGTGTGTGTGTGTGTGTGTGTGTGTGCGTGCGTGCACGAGGCCTGAAGGACAGAACTTTGTATATCTCAATTTGAGTTTCAGTTATCTTACAATATCACCGGACTGGCTTAAAATAGCGTTTAGAGTGCACACTTCACAATAAATGGTCCAGCCTACCTTATAAACAGAAGATTTGTTTCTTATTGATACCATTCACACGTTCTTTGTCATTTGAAACATCCCTATCTTACACTATATAGACAAAAACACATTACTATGTGCTTGTTGAACATACCATTCAACTTCCTGTTTCCTGTTATAATAACCTCCACTCTTCTGAGAAAATGTTTCACTAGATTTTGTGGCGATTTGTGCTCATTCAGCCAGGAACATTGTTGTGCCAGAACAGGTTTGGGTCTCCTAGTTCAAGTGATGGAAAGATTTTCTTTTTATTGCATCCTAAGCCGTCAGAAGAGCTAGAAGAGTCTGGAAAAGTCACGTGTCCCAGTACCTTTGTCCATCGTCATGTACGTTAGTCTACGGTGGCTCTCACTAACTTTTTCAACTTTTCCTCTGTGGTTTATTAGGTTAGCTCGTCACGCCCTGGTGTTGCACGATCTCAGATCTAAAGCCAGGACAGGATTTATGAAGGTTCCACTGAGTCTTTGATCTGATCAGCCCAATTCTGAAATCCTGTAAAAAAGAAAAGGCTCATTATTACATATTTGTGCTGGCTCTGTCTTTTGTTTTTGCCAAGCTGAGCAAGTTTTTTTTCTTCCTTCACCCCCAAAAAAGCCATAATTGGCCTGAGAGTTCTTTTTCATTCTTTTGTCGACCGTTCATGCATTCGTGAATACAGAGGCACTTGCACTTCCGTAAATGAAACCGTTATTAGGTTGTGAATGCGTGGGAGTATTCGGTTAAACACACAAAACTCAGGAAAATTCCGGTTGTACAGGAAGGCCGATCTTTTTACAAACTAGCTTACATTATTTATTTTTAAAGTGCTATATTTTTCAATTATTTTGGTTAAATTAAGAATCTGAAATTTCTTGAAGGTGAAATGAGCAGGAGTAAAGGATAAACTGCTTGCTTACTTTGGCAATGCTGCTGATGAAAATATCGGAGTTGTGTGCGTAAACCACAAAGGATTACATGGCTGAGTACCTCCACCGGGAACAACATGGGCGCCGTGTACTGTGTGCAGAACCGTTGGTTGTGAGTTTTGTGTGCTATTCTCATCATCTCTGTATTTACTTATCCAACAAAGGCAAAACTCGGAAATGGTCAAATCTACAGCCAACTACAACCCAGTCATCCATGTACAGGCTTACATGCAGGCACAGGCTAATTGGGCTTCCCAACAAGTTGTGCTTGTCCATGTATTCTTCATCCCTGACTTGACAGATCCCACAGAGGGATGTGTTTGCTTTGAACAAGAGATGCTGTCAGTTTATGCCCTGGCCAACAAATGGTTGCATTCTCTTCCTTAAATGTATCTTTTCGGTGGCTCCCAAGCGAGCTTTTGCGTTGTCACTATGAAAGGCAATATGGATCTGATGCCCTTTTGCTCACTGATGGAGCCTTAATATAATACATAATAGCTTCTGGAACTCCCCATCTATACAACGTCCAAGCCAACTATTGGCTGTTTGCTTTACTGAAAAGGCCACATGTCAAAAAATCTGCCAAGAAAACTGGATATAGTTTACAGCCACATGGCCATCGGGAGCGTATCTCTGAAGAGTGTAGGGGGTCCCCAAACTACGGCTCCCACATTTGGAACAGCTCTCTGAACAATGCCAGAGACATATAAATTTTTTTTTATTTCATATGTTTTAATCATATCATATCTGTATTTAATGATGAAGTTTGGCTTTTAAACTAAAATTTTCCCTTAGTTATTAATAGAGGTCAAGGCACCGATAGTTGATTGCTGAAAGTATCTGCGATCAGCAAAAATCCGAACCGATAGTTTTTCCAGCTTCCGGGCCACTGTCATTGCGAGAGCGGCCTCTAGAGGCGAATCACTGACGCAACATGCTTTTACGTTGTTTTTACAAGCAAGATGATCTTATCTTTATTACTTAAAATATGTTAAGTATAGAATTACATCCAATAATAAATATATTCATATTTATTTCTTTTAGAAAATGTATTTATTTTTGTAATAGATTTGAGTGCTATTTTACATGGAGTGTGTTTGTGTCGACCCCTAGTTATTAACCAAATTATTTTTTAGATTCACCCACCGTCCTTATGCAAAAATAAGTAAGTAAAGATTTTGATTTCAATAGCAATGAATATGAAAAAAGGTCATTATGATTGTAATAATGCTCTTTTAATAGATATATATCCCTTGAAAAGTAATGTTTATTTGTCTGTAGTGTTCATAACAAAATAATAAACTAATTCAGCATTAGGAGGCATAGTACATACATTTAAAATCATAATCAAGTCTCCATAGTAATACTGGTAGTCACTTCTGCCCATGCCATTTTCTGGTAAAGATCGACCCGACCCCTCATTAAAGAAAGGAAAAATGATGTGGACCTCACAGAGAAATGTTAAGGGACTCCTGCTGTAGGTTGTCAGAAAGGATATCTTGCTGTCATGAATGCATGGGTGCAGTTATCATTTGCAACATGAATCCAGGATACGACTTTCCCGATCCGCATGTCTGATTCAGGAGTATAAGGTGATCTGTCTTTTTTTTTTTTTTTTTTTTTTGACACGATATGTCATATTGGAAGAGCTCCAAGATGCATTTCTTTACTTGGATTTGCACGTATAATTTAGTAGCCGAGGAGTCCAGGACAAGCAAATTTAATGTCCAGGGTATTATAATGCCTTTCTTTCTATTAATTGCCCAATGAACAAGAAGGTACGACGGCGTTTTAGTGCCACATTCAATTTTCTTGTAAGAAATCTACGAAATACGAAAATAAAGTTGAAATAGTTTGCGAATAAGGTTATAGAAATACAAAATTAAAGTGGTAGGATTTTTCTCAAAATACTGGTTAAATCGTACTGTAGGTTAGAATTTAGCAATGAGGAAATTCTTTGACTTTCGGCACATAAACACAGAGTTAGAGTCAGTAGACGGACATTGCAGCGGTTATTCAGAAGAAAATAAATCTGACAGTCATTGAGAAAATCGCCTCTTTTTTGCAGTCTGAAGGATATCGATGGTTACATCTGTATGCTATTTTGAAGAGAAGGGTTGTGTTGTACAGTATGTTGTTTTTCAAGAAACAATCAGTATGATTATCAAGGCAAAGAAATTGACCCTGAAGGAGTTGAACACCGACGTCGACAGTGGGGTTCAGCTGGGGTACGGGGTTAAAATATTTCAACTTTATTTTCGCATTGCTACGAATTTATTCTCGTTATCGTAGATCTTTTCTTAAAATTTTTAAACAGGGCACTAAAACGCCATTGTTAGAAGGTTCTACATCCAGAAAAAATACTCCTTACTGACTTTTAACATTTTATTTAGCATCGAGCCAAACAACTTAATAGTTTTTTTTAACACACTTTACAACAAGCATAGCTTAAGCTACCCTTTTTGATACCACTATCTGTGGCAAAATCATAGCATTTGCAAATGTTTTGAAATTACTGATAAAATAAGTGCAAAGTGTTTATATCAAAGTGCCATTGACACTGTGGTTAAACATAAAACCGTGACGTAAACAAGCAGATGCAAGTACAGAGTCACGTAGTTAAAATTAAAAACCTACAAAAACATGCTAACTCTTTTGTCAAGGGCGCAGACATGATGTTTATTAGAAACTTTAATAAAAGAAGAAAATAAAGAGTTTCTATTAATATATTGAATTAGCTAGTAGCATCAGCTACAATTTTAGCATAGTCAGTTACATTCTAATATAATATTAGCATACATTAGAAGGTTAGCTAATACATTTATTACATTCTGTTCACCCATAGATGAAGATTGTCCTTTCTGCATTTGGCAAAAATATTTGGTTAATAAAAGGATCCTACTGAGTAGGTCTTGTGTATGCTTATACTAGCGCATAGCTGATTGTAATCTTGGCCATCCACAGTAAATACTGTAGGATTGTAAACTTTTCCTCAGGCGCAAGTGATCTGCACTCAGTGAGCCCTTCGGTGTTATTTTCACTTTGCTCCACCACCTTTATTAACTCGCTGACATTTCAACTCATCACTGTTTACATTTCATTTGTTAACCAGACAGGAAAATAAAGAGTTCATTTTTCCCCCCCAGAATGGACAGGCATGTCGACTATTCATTCGTATCGTTATACAGTGTACACTGGCACTGAGACAGTGCTTGGCTGCAGTTGCCTGGTCCGTGGAATGTGAGGAGTTTGTGACGAATACCCCACTTACCTTACTAGTAATTACAAAAGCCTCATTATTCTCCTGCCAGGGAAGCAGATAGAAATATATAATGGCTGATGCATGTCCTCAGGATGAATCGGTACATAAAGCTCTGGAGATTCATCTCTAACTAACGTAACTCGATCTGATAAATAATAAAACAATCTGGCAGATGTGAGCATGTTTTCTTATACTAGAGAAATAGACTTTCTAATTTATTTCAAGATTAAATTTTTGGTTGTTGTTTTTCCTAAACAATATTTCCATTTCCAGAAAACATCAAACCAACCTGTTATCTGTACCTCTTCAGGAGATTTATCAATATTTTCTCATGCAGTTTCAGATCTGCTTGCTAAAACAAGCTCCTCTCGGCTTGCTATAGCTTTTGATGTTCCAAGGACACAGAGGTTTTATTGTGCAAGTCTGGCAACATTTGGTTACTTGATATTTTTGGTTCTAAACACATTGAGGTATATTTTGCCTTCATATGCATATCTCTGAATGATATGCTGACCAACACATTTAGATCTTGGTGGGTAAAAAGTGTTGATCAGTATCTATCAGGGGTGTAACGATACGAGTATTCATACAGAACCATTTCGGTACAGGGTTTTCAGTTTGGTGCACATGTGTACCGAATGCAATCCTTATTTCATCCGAGTTCCCTCACGAACGTATTAAGTGGCGGACCGCAACTTTAGTTTAGTCTCCACCTCACACTTTCACCGCAGCGTAACTTTAAAAAAAATTATTTTGATTATTTGAAAACATACACAACAATGCCAGGGATATAAAAAAAAAATAAAAAAAATCTAGAATTTGCGCAGTGTCACTATGGCGTCTTCCTCTATACCAGAAATACGATTTGTAGTGCGAAAAATTCTCTTAAAAGTAGAAAATTCTCCCAATTCTGCTTGTTCGAAAGAGTAAATGAATAAAGGATGGAAGTAAAGAAAACGTAAATGTAATAATTTTAACAGTGGTGGGCCGTGCATTTGGTACCTGGGACTTCAGTGGGGACGTACCCGACTTAATTCACCTCTTAATACCACCATCACGTCACAATTATAGAAACCATCAATACAATACAAAAACGCAATAGAACAGGGCGTGGCATCACAGAGCGAGAGGAATTTCACATATTGAGGGTGAAAACCATTTTACTAAAGCAAGCTCCAAACCTCTACACTACAACCGCAACTGTGCACCTACATCATCTGGAGCAGTTCAGAATCAATATTTGTCTAATAGCATGACAAAAACATTAAAATGTAAATAAAATTCAACCTACTCACTAGAGATGCAGACTCATAATTTGCACCGCTCCTCAGAGGCTGTAATCCGGTGGTACCGCTCGTATTCACTGGTCTGGAAGTGGAGAACAAACCCTTTCCCGGGCTGAGACAAGCTAGCTAGCTTCGGGGTTGGCTGACCTCTCCTAGCCCTCTAGCTTTTCCTCAAAATTGATTTTTAAGTATGTCCTCGACCAAATCAATTTCTCTTCCTCCGTAGGTGTAAAACAGTCTAACTCAGATGTATTAATGTGTACACACAAGTTTTACCAGTCGAACTTGGTTGTAACAGTTTCCGTCTGACCAACCAATCAGAGGACGGGGAACAATGCTGGCGCTATTCTGGGCCAGCTAGCTGGCCCTGTGAGGTGAATTTGAAATCTGATTGGTTAAAGAAACAGACCCATTGCTCATATAGTCTAAGGTACATTGGCCGGCACTACTGAGTGTGAAGGCCCTGGGAAGATTAGATTGACATGGCAGCACATAAAGGCTGAAATCTGATTGGACAAAAAAAATCTAACACTCACATACACGTACTCGAAGCAGTGCAGCCAAAAGAAACACTATGAAATGAAGAGAATAAACTGTTGGGAATAAAATAATACAATACTACCTGACAGCACGTCATTGCATTTTAATAATAGTGTATTTCAATAATTTGATTAGGAAATTTGAAAATATTTCATTTTATTTTTTATAAAATATTTTACAATAATATTTTATATTATTTAACCAACCAGGCATTTTATTTTAATTTGTTTAAAAAAAATCTAAAGTGTTGAAGTTCAAAAATGTTAAACTGCGTTAGTTTACCGAAATGTAACTTAAACGTGATTTAAAAACCGAGGTCCGTACCATGAATGAATTGTGAATTTTGTGTACCGTTACACTCTTACTATCTCCATTGTAACCAGGTAAGTAATTGTTAGTTCAGTTAAATAACCATATAAGAAGGGGTTTGAGAACACTTAAGAATGTACGGTCTGGTAAACACAAATATACAAAGAAAGGATTTAGAAATCAAAGTATTTTACAATATGTTATTCAAAATAAACACTTTATATATCTGCATTCCTTCTGCAATCCACAGTTATGTTTGAACCATATTTATCGCTCCAAGATATGCAGATTGCAGACCAGAACCTCGTCCAGCATGAAGTATTGTTAATGGATTCCTCGTTAGAAATGAGTTCAGCCCAGTTGAAAATGGAAGCTCATACCTATGACCTTGACTATACAATAAAGCATAAAAAAATAATGTTCGAGCCTTGCTTTGAAGGTCTTGCCGAATTTCTTACTCAGGAGCGTTCCAGATGAGCTTTACATGATGAATCAGAGCCTCAGGTGGTACAGCAAAGTCTTTTGTGCAGGATGAAACCCCCCTTCCCCCCCCAAGCTTGAAAGTTAGCTTCTTTTATAGAGTTATTTAAAAAGGAAGTAAATTGACTCCCTTTAAATCATCCAGTAGTTATCCAGCTGTAACTTTTGAAGTCACCCCATTGGACCGTGCCCTCTAATTATATCTCGTCGTAGTGGAGCTCATGTTGAAATTGTCGAGTTTTGGACAGATGTGGAAGTTTTCTTTACAGAATAGTAAGAGCTGAGTAGAATTCATATTCGTTCTATTAATATAAAAGCGTCTCATGTTTTATTTAGAATTTGAACTTAATTTTAACATTGTATTGTAACATAAAGCTCATTAAGTTGTGTATTGTGCACCGTAGCCATACAATTAGGATGAAAGAAATGAACTAAAAAAAAAAAAATAAAATAAATTTATATATATATATATATATATATATATATATATATATATATATATATATATATATATATATATATATATATATATATATAAATATTTTATTTTATTTTTTTTTTTTTTTTTAAAAAGCATGGAATTTATGAACCATTTGTTTTCTCTGTTTATCTGTCTGTGCTTCCTACAATTGTCAGATCTACAAGCTGCCCCTCGTGGTAATTAGTTCCATCAGTCATGTCACACTCGGGCCAAAGGGATTAGTCTTGTGCATCGCTCTGCTGGCCGTAGAAGCAAGGGTACTGTGAATTCTAAATAATGCTAACATTAGCCATGCACTCAAAAGCATTGGCCACCATGCTGTCCGGCTCCCCGATTCACATTCATGAATATTGATTACTGGCTCTCGGAGCAGGGTCCAGTTAGCTGCCAGGAGGCTTTGGAATCTCTCATGCCTGACTGTCTCCATGCCAGTGTCTGGTGTTTTTTTTTATCCTTCTAGCAGTGGTTGGCTTTATTGGAAGACATTCTGTCTGCTGTCATCTGCTTCTTAGAGACAAATAGGTAGTGAAATTTGGTTGGACAGGACAGCTGGTTTTGCAGCTTTAGACCCTCTTGGTGCCATGGACACGAGTTGCTGACAGCTGGGGTGTATGCTAACAGTAATGGTACTGGAGTCAGACATTTCTACTTTTACTAAATAGCTTGCATAAATTATTCCATTATTAAATTGGGCACAATAAGCTCATTATAATGTTAATTGTTTGTACTCCAATATGTTCAGAAATCACTTTCAGAAATATGTTCAGAAATCAAATCTAAATTAAGTCTGAAGGCAAGTGTGAAAGTGTCTTAGCTGGAAGTCTAGGTTGAATCTTGAATTTTAAGGCTCTGTACAAGTCAGAGACAAGTCTCGAGGCTCTGTACAAGTCAGAGACAAGTCTCGAGGCTCTGTAAAAGTCAGAGACAAGTCTTGAGGCTCTGTACAACAAGTCGGAGACAAGTCTCGAGGCTCTGTACAAGTCAGAGACAAGTTTTGAGGCTCTGTACAACAAGTCAGAGACAAGTCTCGAGGCTCTGTACAACAAGTCAGAGACAAGTCTCGAGGCTCTGTACAACAAGTCAGAGACAAGTCTCGAGGCTCTGTACAACAAGTCAGAGACTAGTCTCGAGTCTCTGTACAACAAGTCAGAGACTAGTCTCGAGTCTCTGTACAACAAGTCAGAGACTAGTCTCGAGGCTCTGTACAACATGTCGGAGACAAGTCTCGAGGCTCTGTACAACATGTCGGAGACAAGTCTCGAGGCTCTGTACAACATGTCGGAGACAAGTCTCGAGGCTCTGTACAAGTCAGAGACAAGTCTCGAGGCTCTGTTCAACAAGTTCAAGTTGAGTTTCAAAGTTCTCTGAAAAACAAGTCAGAGGCGTATCTCGAGTCTCTGTACAAGTTAGAGACCAGTCTTTAGAATCTACAACATGTTTGATTCAAACTGCGAGTTGCTGCACAACAAGCCTGAGTCGAGGCTGGAGTCAATATAACAGATCTGATCCTAGGCTTGAGGTTGCTAGCCGAGTTGCGACTGGAATCTTAGGGTTGAGTCTGATCTGTCTGAGCTGTAAGATCCTGTCAACTGTTAAATATTTAGTCATGAAATGTAATTAACTTTCAAATCCCTGTAGCATTGTATTACAAATGAGTAAATCTCTACTGTATAATTTATAGGGAATACACTGCAGTGCTACACTGCATAGGGTACAGTCTTACTCAGAAACAAAACAATATCTGAATGAAACTGACATTTAATGTGAACGAAATGCAAAGCATTTAATGTATGTGTACAGTGTGCAGTGTGGTCACAGCATTCCAGGTTGAAGATCATGGTAAATTTCTGTGTGGCCAGGGGATGTCTTCACTAAAAAGCGAGAAAGGAGTCAGGGTCAGAGGTTAACCCTTTAGGGCTAAGACCCGAACGCGTTCTCCATTTCACTGTATTGTGTGACTTATTTCCGACAGACTTGAACGTCTGAGTGCTGTAAATATTCTGCCAATAAATCATGCTTCAGCTACTTTAGTGCAATTTAGATAACTTTGAAGTAAAACCCTTTTAAAGGATGACTTTTTAATGAGCCTTTCTGACTGATGTAAGTGAGGAGACTAAAAAACTAAAAAAAAAAAGACTAAAAAAAACTTGTCTGCAGGTTTCGGTTTGCCCGGGGGAAGGAATGTATGCATGAACATGTGACATTGCTCCAGGTTTGCTAAGACCTTAAACGCTCCTAGAAGCTAATCATATATACGCCAGAGAAATCGTCTCATCAGTGTGATTATAGCTTCGCATTCAGTCAGGATCAATATCTCATTCTCTCAGGTTTCCATTTTTCTTGGGTAAACAAGGCCACTATGACACACCTGGCATTTCTGTAATCAATTGTTCCAAATAAATGGAAAATGATATGGAAATAAACCCACATGGAGGGAACCCTTTTATTTTGGGATATCCCATTTAATACATGTATTAAATGACTGGGTTAAGAAAGAACGATCAGGCAGGCAATTTCTAGGGTAAATAGCACACTGGTTAGCAAGTGTTTCTTGTTTTTGTTCTTATGGAAACTATATAGACTTCTATGTGCTAAAATATCAGATGTTTTATAAGTCTAGCATTTAAAAATATCTGATTTAATTGAAAGGAATTCTGATTTCAAGATTTAGAACTGATCCAGTTTACAATGAAAAACCACAACACAATTAAAAAGAACGGTTTAGCGACGAGAAATCGATCTACGTATCAAATTTTGGTTACTTTCTAAATAATAAAAGTTTAGCGTATCTACTAATAATTATATATAAATAAATAGGTTTTTACCAATGCAAATATGTTTAAAAACAATGCATCGCGATACAAATACCAACTTGTATGCGATTCACATAAAACATTTGTGCCGATGCACCAATGTGATTCGTTGAATCTTATTATCTCTAGAGTATACAGTAAAATTACAGTTTTCGATCCCTACTTTTAGACTTGATTTCATACATTTAACTTCATGAGCATGGAATCTGACACCTTTTGTGAACTGAAAATTAATTTACTTTAGAATTAACCTGAACCTGAGGCAATAATGCCAAATTCGTAACCCGAGGTTCCACTGTATATCTATTTATTCACCGTCCATTTAAAAAACTATCGGTAAATTTATTGGTTATTGACAAGAAAGGTCCATCGGTATCAGTTAAATTAGAACAGTTGTTGTATGCACACAGAAGTGAAGAATGACATGCCATTCACTGAGCGTTAAAACCAAACGCCCCAATGGCCACTGATATTATTCTATATAAGGAAATCACTGTCCAGGCTTGAGTTGTCCAGAGAAAAAGAAACGTTTTACTGATTTGGCAAACAGGACATGTGCACATACCAGAACCATTCCTTTATCCCTTAAATATTCAGTCTTTCACTGTATTCCGCTTCTCAAACTTTTGTATTTCTTATGAGATTAAAGCTTCTTTGTAAAGGACCAGTGAGATTGTGCAACGTATGACTTTACTGCTACTACTCTCACTGAGTGGAGTCGATAAAACAAACCCACAGCCTCCTGGGAAAACACAGGCACAGTGTAGAAACACAAAGTCATGTGCACAGAGGAATGTCTTTTTTTGTTTTTGTTTATATAAACAATTTTATATAAAGTGCCTGGTTGGTTTAAATAAAAAATCAAATCAAATAGATATATATATATCTATATATATCTCTATTTGATTTGATTTTTTATTTAAACATTTTATTTTTATATATATATATATATAAATGTAATTTTAAATATACATGTTACTCATATAATCTGTATTTGAGAATAAAAGTTGGCTTTCAAACTAAAGTTTCCCTTAATTATTAATAGAGGTCGAGGTACCAATAGTTGGAACTGCAAAAATCCATACCAATCATTTTTCCGGCTTGCGATCCACTGTCATTATCGAGAGCGGCCTCTAAGGGCCAATTACTGTAGCCATGTGCTGTTTGTTTTTACACAAGACTGTGCGCTGCATGGAGAGCGCTATATTATATTTATTATTCATAATTTATGAATGATATAATTATATTTATCAATGAATGTATTCATTTTCTTTTACTTTAGCACATTTTCTTGATTCAGTAATGTTTTTTCATTTTGTAATGTACTATTTTACATGTAGTGTTATGTTTTTCGGCTGATTCTGTTATCGGCAAGTACGATCCAACATGGCTATCGGTATCGGTAAAATCTACTATAGGTTGACCTCTAGTTATTCGCATAACCAAATTATTTGTTAGATATAACCATATGCATAAGTCAGTGTTTTGATTTTAATATCAATAAATATGAAAAATTGGCATTATGATAGTAATAATGCTCTTTCAATAGGTTATCTCTAGAAAATTTACGTTCATTTGTGTGTACGGTGCAGAACAAAACAATAATCTAATCTAGCATGAGAAGGCGTAATAAATAAATGTAAAATCATAATGAAATCTCCGTAATAATACTCCAAGGCATGTCATTTTCTAGTACACCTTAATGAGAGGAAAAATTATGTGGCCCTCACAGAAAAAGTTTGGGGACCCCTGGATTAGATTGTAAGCTTGTATATTATTTACCCTTATGGTTAAGTGAGCTAAGTGTTTCTGTACATCATTTTTTTTAATTATCATTTTTATTTTGGGTCAGATGAGAGCTGAGCTTTACCTCTTTACCAAATCATACTTCCTTGCAATTAAATTCCCAGTCTTTACCCAAGAGCAGCGCTCCCATCCGCAGAAGTGCGAGGTCAAATCGGAGGTTTCTTTTCACTCCTCATCAATCAGGCCAGGTGATGAAGCAGAACGGAAAAAAGAAAAGCACGGCAAAAGCTTAACACGCCCTTAAAGTCTCTCTTGTAACCCTGTTCAACAAAGGCAGCCTGTGCTCTTTCTCACTCTATCTCTCTCTCGCACTTGCCGCAGTGAGTCACCACTGAACAATCCAGCTCGGCAATATGTTATCTCTCAGAAATCATCCACAATACGATACATCTTCAAACACATACCTTACGGGCTCATATTCAGCTGTACTCCCTTCGCTCTAATCTCTATGGGAACCATTGCGTGAAAAATTGACATTTTGTAATTAGAAGATATACCAGATAAGCAGCTAGCGAGGCTAAATGATGACGCGATGGCGGTTTTGCTGGAATGCTTAACTGTTTTGTTTCACATTAACCAAAACAACCACCTTGAACTGATGTGTTTTATTTAAAGCCTTAAACTAATCACTAACAGTTAAGCATTCCAGCGAAACCATCATCAAATCGCTATTTAGCCATGTGGAACTCGTAACTCATTAACGTATAATTCTCTGTCTAACTCTCATCGTTTTTTTAACAAGCCATGTCGATACTCCATCACTTTTCCATTCATTTTACACAGTGGTGGGCGGTCAGGGCCAGTAAAGCCTTCTCTGCAGGCCTAAACACTATCAAAAGCACTGACCTACATTTACATCCTAAATTCTAATATTTGTTCCATGAAATTGTATTATTTTATTTCCAACAGTTTATTCTCTTCATTTCGTAGTGTTTCTCTTGGCTGCACCGCTTCCAGTACGTGTATGTGAATGTTAGATTTTTGTTTTGTCCAATCAGATTTCAGACTCTATGTGCTGCCATGTCAATCTAATCTTCCCAGGGCCTTCACACTCAGTAGTGCTGGCCAATGTACCTTGGACTATATAAGCAATGGGACTGTTAAAACAATTAGATTTTATAGCCAAGTTCGACTGGTAAAACATGTCTGTAGTGCACTGCACACATTAATACATCTGAGTTAGACTTTTTTTATGCCCACACTGGCTGACTGAGGAAGAGAAAATTTATTTGGTCTCGGACATACTTAAAAATTCATTTTCCAGAAAAGCTAGACGGCTAGGAGATGTCGGCCAACCCCGAAGCTAGCTAGCTTGTCTCAGCCTGGGAAATGGTTTGCTCGCCACTTCCAGACCAGTGAATACGAGTGATACCACTGGCTTACAGCCTCCGAGGAGCGCTGCAAATTATTAGTCTGCATTTCTGGTGAGTGGGTTGTATTTTATTAAAATTTTAATGTTTTTGTCATGTTATTAGACAAATAATTGATTCTGAACTGCTCCAGATGATGTAGGTGGCACAGTTGCGGTTGTAGTGTAGAGGTTTGGAGTCTTAACTCGGTTTCTTGCTTTAGTAAAATGGTATACACCCTGTGTGAAATGCTTCTCTCTCTGTATTGCCACGCGCTGTTATATTGCGTTTTTGTATTTTATTGATGGTTTCTATAATTGCGACGTGATGGTGGTAATAAGATGTGGATTGAGTCGGGTAAGTCCTCATTGAAGGTCCGGGTACCAAATGCAGGGCCCGCCACTGGATAGTAGGATATCTGCAAGAGCGAGAACAAAAGTTTATAAGACGGTGGCGAGACCTGTTATGTCGTACTGTTTAGAGGAATCAGCAGAGTCGAAGATGCTGAGATTGTCATCAGGAGTGGACGAGGATGGACAGGATTAGAAATTAGTTTATCAGAGGGACCATTCAGTTAGGATGTTTCGCATACAAAGTGAGAGGGTGCGAGTGAGATGTTTTGGTCATTTACAGAGAAGGTACATGGGGTATATGGGTAGAATAATGCTGAGGATGGAGGAAACGAGGAAGGGCAAGGAGGTGGTTTATGGATGTGGTTTGTTTCATAGATCAGACTTTGATTTTGTTTATAAAACACTATATGGGAGTCCTAAAGTCTCCAGCTACAAGGTGTTATCAAAAGGTTTTGAGACTCACTCTGTTTACAAGAAAGCACTTTATCTATCTACGTTTACAAACTGTTACCTTTAAAATAGTCCCAGTGCAGAGCAATTCAGCAATCTTCTTTTTGAAGCGTATGAAGCACCTTCTGCGATTTGCGCTGGATCTCCGCAATGGTGTCAAAAACGCTGACCTTTGAGCTGATTCTTATCTTCGGAAAGAGGCCGAAGTGAGATGTGGATTGGTCTCAAGTTACATAATGGTTTTGCATGTGCCACTCAAAACACCTCAAAACAACTTGTTGCAGCATCGCCATTTGTCAGTCGTATGACGTCAAACGTCTCTGGGGCAGATTTGCCCAGTTTCGCGCAGAATTTCACGTGCCCTCTTTGTTCTTACTTGAAACGTGGTAACGCAAGTGGTCACCAGTTAGCAGCATTAGTCTTTAAACTTTTTGACACCACCTCGCATAGGATATCTTTTGAATGTTTTACTTGAACTATGAGACTTAAACCTGTTCTAGAATGGCAATGCTCCTGAGCACTGAGCCATCTCCATTAAGATATGCTTTACATAGGTTTGGAAGGATCTCCTGCTCCAACCCTATTGAACATATTTGGGCAGAATGTGAACACTGACTTCACCTCAGGCCTCCTCACTTCACCTACATCGGTACCTGACTTTACCAGCGCTCTTGCTGCTGAATCACAACAAGCACACTCCAAAATCTAGTGCAGCATCTTCTTAGAAGAGTGAAGGCAAATGGAGTTAAAGTGGAACAAATATTAGAAAAGGACATACAAATCTTATAGACAAACACTGAAGGCCAATGAGTGACATGGCAGAATACAAAAACAATGAAGCTTCCACTTAAACCCACGTTAACCATATCTACATGGTGCACAGAGACATTGACGATGCTGAGGCAGTGTGGCTACTCGATCTGTACCGGAACCACGTTCTGTAACGCATCTACTTCCTGTTTGAATTATGTCAAAAAAAATGTACACTAGTATCGCCTATTTATAATTTTGTTGACTACTAGATCCGTGCTAAAGATAGTTCTTTACTAATGATTCTCTAGATATAGATTCATAAAAAAAATAAAAAATTATTATATTGATTAAATTGAGTAATTGAATTATTATTTTTTTACAATTTAAATAGTTTACAGTTTTAGACCACATTTCGGTAATACAGATGTGTATATAAGTGTGTGTTCTACTTAACTGTCCTACTTATTTCAGCATACTTTATCAAATGTCTGCATTTAAGAAGCACAAGATTTATTTATTCATAAATGAATTCATTCCTCTCATCTTTTATTTATTCATTCACACAAAAGTTCTTGACGCACTACATTTAATGCAAAACAATCCATGTGGCTAGAGTGTCGTAAAAACAGGAAGTGGCAGCGATTTCGCACGTTCGCAGTACAAAAAATTGCACCTCCGGGCACAGAAGGCTCTCAAGTTTTGAAAGCCCCAAGCTTGCAAGGGTGAGAGTAGTGCACTGAGGGAGGCCTGTACTAACAGGAAGATCTGTTTGCAGCCTTTATTTTAACCAAAGGGTGTTCAAAATGTGTATTTGAAGAGCGACAGGCTGGATAATTGGATACAGGAGATTGAATCCAAGCAGTGCAAAGCCTGATATCTCCAGAGTTTGAATTCTTGTTTTTTTCATTTGTTTTGTTAGTGCAAGTTGATGGGGGAAATTCGGAAACTTTACAATGCTTTATAGCTGTAATGTAGTCTCTTGCACTGTATGATGTTTAAAAAAACATCCATAGTCATGTAGGTTTAGCGACTAGGCACTTTTTTTTTTTCCAAGGCCACATTACCAACATTACCTGTGTGTCCTTGGTCCTCAGTAATCAAGCTTTGTGAGGACCTGAACTCTCTGAAAGGGAGGTATTGTACTCGGTTGAATGTGCTCGATGAAAAGAAAGTGTGTAGGAGTTGAAGCAGGGAACGAGTATGCAACCTTCAAGAGGCCAGTTCTGTGGAGGACACACGCGTCTTAGTCAAACATTAAAGGGGAACCGTAGCAGAACTTAGACAGCACATGCGCGAACGAGCTTCCGGTTCTTTATGCCTCATGAGTGAGCGTGTGAGATTTGAGGATAATCTAAAAATCTTTGCCTCATATGAATTCCAGTCAGTATTCATGCTCACTGGTGAAGTACAGAGGGATAACAGGTATAGAAGTTGTAAATGGATAAAGAAACACTGTAAGATAGTATTTAGTGTTTTATGCCATTTGGCAGACACCGTTATCTCAAGCAACTTACAATCTTGATTGTACAGCAGAGCAGTTGAGGGTTAAGGACCCAGCGGTGGCAGCTTAGTGGTGGTGGTATTTGAACTAATGACCTTTTGATTAAAAGTTATACATCGTAACTACTGATCTACCCCTAACTGGAGTCATCATTTCAGTGTACGTGTAGGTTAGGGGTCGGCAACCCGTCCTATCGGGAAATAGTAAAATACCGTATTTTCTGGACTATAAGCCGCTACTTTTTTCCCCACATTTTGAACCCCGTGGCTTAAACAACGAAGTGGCTTATTTATGAATTTTCCTGGGTTTTTCCCGGTTTCACAAACTTCAAGCCAAAAAACTGAACCCCATAACATTAGACCAATGAAATTTCTGAACGGAAACAAAAAACGCACCTCACCTGTGTTCTGAGCTGCACGGCATCGGGAGACAAAACTTTTTTTTTAAACGCACGACGATGCCAAAAGATAAACTCCTGAGAGAAATAGTTGTGAAAGGAAGGAAGACAGTGAACAATGATTTTCTTGGTCGGCTTTTGTTTAGATACAAGCTGTTGTAGCGCGTTGAGTCTGGGTGAAGGGAGAGCTCGCTAACTCCAGTTGCAACAGAAATCATATAAGCACAGACAGGTTTCCAAAACTTGTGCTTTTTTATTATTCTTGGCAACAGCATTACGGGTTAGTCAAAGAAACTTAGAAATGAGCATCAGAAAATAATAAGGACAATTTCCTCGGTCTCCAAACATGCAGTAATAGCGGAAAAATGTGGCGGCAGGCTATTCCCAAAATGCCGCTCTGCTCTTAAAGGAGCCACAACATATTTCACCCGTTACACCGTGTAACAGACACTGTCTTTCGTTAAAGCCTGTGTAAAGTTCATAAGTTGTGGCTTATAGACAGGTGCGGCTTATTTATGTTCAAAATAAAAATCTTTGTAAAATTCAGTGGGTGCGGCTTATATATGGCTGCGCTTTATAGTCCGGAAATTACGGTACTAAAAAACTTAGAATATATGAGACATATTAAAGAAGAGTTCAATATAATATCGGAGCATTTATTACTCTATGACACTCTTCCATTGCAAGGCAACCCTCAAGGTATAAGGTAGAAATTGTTAATATTCAAAAACAATAGAAATCACACTAGTGCCAACTAGTGGTGCACCTAGGTATCTACTTTACATCTAATAATACAGCAAATTGGTATATTCATTTAAAGGTCAAATATGTTTTGCAGCTCAAGGCGAATTTTATTTAGTGGAGAGGCCAAAATGGCTCTTTTGGTTGCAAATGTGGCATACTCCTGTTGTAGGTAAACATTTGCTTTTAAGTGGCTTGTGCAAGGTTCTTGCAATTACAGTTTAAGACCCTCCTTTTAGAAGTGCAACGTCTTAAGCACTTAGCTGCCACTTCCTGCTCGCAAAACTCACTAATTATTTGTGTCCAGTAAGTCTATTGTGCGTCGAGATATTCTTTTGGTTTTCTTCCCCCCATCCACTATGTTCCTTCTGCATTCAATCACACTGAGGACCCAGAATTAGGGCTCCATTTCTGGACTTATTGTTATTATATACTGCACTACTTTGCTTCAACGGCTGTAAAGGATAAGCTAAAGCTTTTTTCCCCTATTATTTCATGTTAACATTTCAGAAGGCCCAGTGTTCTTAAGGAATTAAAAAACCTAGGTTTCAAAATTCTAATGTTTCTTGTGCACTGTGGGTGGTGCTGCCATGCTGCCATGACACCACAGCACAATAACTATGGGCTCATCAGATATTCCGACTTGCCAAATGGGGATTAGGATTTGGAGAGCCGTTTAAATTGACTAGTTCTTGGTCTTGGACTCCTACTTGGTCATGAAATTGATGACAGCCGGCTATTTCAATTTGGCTTTTTTTGTCTTTCTGGGAATGAGATGACTAAGAAGGACAGTCTGATATTTAAAAAGGATTCATTTTTGGCACAACCACATAGACGTTTTTTTTTTTTTATTATTATTTTTAGACATATTCAAGCCATATATAGATAGATTTTGCATCTCCATAATTGACGCAGATGCGATTCACATCTCGTTGACAATACAGTACATTAAAGATGCCTATAAAGCAGCTACTGATGTGATGCGATGCGATACGATTCACCGCTATTACAAATTCAGTGTGATGCAGCAGATAATAAATTTACACAAGTGCCTTCTGACTTCTAACATATGGCTCTGTCACAAGTAGGTCTTTTTGGTGCAAATAAAAGCAAAAGATGAAATAAAACCAGATGTTCTTTTCCTGTTGTGTCTCCAGGAAGTTACAGCTCTACCTCTGCCATGTTAATCTGTATTCTATGTGACTCTCAGGACGCCTCTGTAGTGTTGTGATACTTCATAATCACGTAGCAGCAGTGAATACGCTTGAGGAACAGTTTAGCGACGAGAAATCGATCTACATATCAAATTGATCACAAATTATTGGCATTTTCTAAATAATTAAAGTATTGCGCATCTACTAATTATATATATCTAATGTAACCATATATCTAATGTTTGTGGGTTCTTTTCTTTGTTCTGCCAATCGGTTTATCACCACTTCAGTTTGGACATCGACAAGGAGCTCGGAAGATCACAACACTTGGTTGGATCTCCCCTCTCAGGAGGTAAAACTCATACATTAGCCACAGCGGATTAAACAGTTCATCTCTTCTCACTCTCTTCACGCTCACAACCCCCGCACAAACTCTTCTTTCTCGCGATTCTAAATCAGGACACTGTGCTCGCGGTATTATCTCCAGATCGTATTTAAAGTTGTAGTACAGCATTTATAAACTTACATTTCACTGTCTGTCTGTCTGTCTGTCTGTCTGTCTGTCTGTCTGTCTGTCTGTCTGTCTGTCTGTCTGTCTGTCTGTCTATCTATCTATCTATCTATCTATCTATCTATCTATCTATCTATCTATATATCTATATATCTATATATATATATATATATATATATATATATATATATATATATATATGTAGTACAGACCAAAAGTTTGGACACACCTTCTCATTCAAAAGTTTTCTTTATTTTCATGACTATGAAAATTGTAGATTCACACTGAAGGCATCAAAACTATGAATTAACACGTGGAATTATATATGGAATTATATACATAACAAAAAAGTGTGAAACAACTGAAAAATGTCCTATTGTAGGTTCTTCAAAGTAGCCACCTTTTGCTTTAATTACTGCTTTGCACACTCTTGGCATTCTCTTGATGAGCTTCAAGAGGTAGTCACCTGAAATGGTCTTCCAACAGTCTTGAAGGAGTTCCCGAAGATGCTTGGCACTTGTTGGCCCTTTTGCCTTCACTCACTTTGTCCAGCTCACCCCTAAACCATCTCGATTGGGTTCAGGTCCGGTGACTGTGGAGGCCAGGTCATCTGGCGAAGCACCCCATCACTCTCCTTCTTGGTCAAATAGCCCTTGATGCCTTCAGTGTGACTCTACAATTTTCATAGTCATGAAAATAAAGAAAACTCTTTGAATGAGAAGGTGTGTCCAAACTTTTGGTACAAACAATGTACTGTGTGTATGTATATATGTATATATGTGTATATATGTGTATATATATATATATATATATATATATAGGTTTTTTACCAATGCAAATATGTTAAAAACAATGCATCGCGATACAAAAATCGCCTATCGACATTTATTTAAGAAAGGAACTGTTTGTTTAAGGGATGAGACACATTCCCACTGGGTTTTTCTTGAGGTGAAATGTGTTTGTGATCACTTGAATAGTACTGCAAAATTAGGCATAAAATAGGCAATGTTAGAAAATTCAGGGTTCCTATTTGACATGAATTCAGCATTCCTCCGTTTACTTGGATTCTGACATAGCGACAAGTTGTTTCTCAGGCAGAAGTTTGAAAAAACGCCCAACTACACCTAAACATTACTCACATTTGGGGGCCTCAGCCTGGTGTCATGCTCACTGACACATATAAAGTGTCAGGAATGCATCCAGAAGCTGAGCCCACATGCCGAGCTCTTCATTGCAATGCATGAAGATCTCACATGGTGAAAGCACCATGTTGATGTGTGACGGAAATGCTGACATTTTCAAGGTGGAAAACACATACGTTTAGCAGTACATAAGTCTGGACTGGGCTCCTACTGTTTATATACGGATCTGTTGAATGAGTGTGGAACAAGCGAAGGAAGAAGTACAAATCTCCTGTTCATGCAATATAACACTATATTGTATGTATAATATAATCAAAATTTTACTAATTTCTACTTGAGTACTTGATTGTAAATGTTCAGAATTAATTCTTCATTTTCCTGCACAACATACCTTTGAGCGTACCCTCACTCCTCACAAACTCTCGCCAGAACTCTGTGGTTACATTTGTGGTCTAGCCACAGGTTATTATTTAACACAATTTATCTATTCCTTTTAAAGTAGCAATGATGGGCATGTTTGTCTGGTGTAGTAAAGTAAAAAAAGTACTATATTAAATTAGGTAATTGATACATGATTTTGCTGTAGAAAGTTCCACTCAGGAATTATGATGGATTTGAGTCGACTATGCTGCAGTGCCCCTGGAGCACAGCGAGTTAAAGGGCCTTGCTAATGGGCCCAACCAATGGGCTCCCACTTCCCCAATGTGTTCCCCAATAGAGCTCGCCTTAACCAGTGAACAGTCGATAACCTCAACATTGATAAACCTATAATGAATGGACCCAGATGTGGACGGGTTCTTCCTAATGTTTCTTTCTCATATTCTTTCAGGCATTCTTTTTCCTCACCCATATTACCGATCAGGCATAACTTAATAATAACATATGAGCAGTGAATTCAATGACACCGATTATCTCTTCAGCATGGCACCTGTTAGTGGGTGGATATATTTATTAGGCAGAAAGTGAACATTTTGTCCTCAAAGTTGATGTTAGATGCAGGAAGAAATGGGCGAGCATATGGATTTGAGCGAGTTAGACAAATTGTTTCCAGTCTGCAGTGGTCAGAATCCATCAAAAGTGGTCCAAGAAAGGAACAGTGGTGAACCGGCGACAGGGTCGCGGGCAGCCGAGGCTTGTTGATGCACGTGGGGAGCGAAGGCTGGTCTGTGTGGTCCAATCCAAGAGACGAGCTTCTGTAGCTCAAACTGCTGAAGAAGTTCATGATATTGATACTTGACAGGGTCAGAACTGTTTTGGTAGCAAAAGGGAAATCAACACAATATCAGGCAGGTGGTCATAATGTTTTGCCTGATCTCTGTAACAGCCCTGAAAAATGTCAAGGGGGACTGAATACTTTTCTGAATGTTTTCTCAATTGCTTTTACCCAGCCAGGCATTGTGCTGTTGTGCGAATGCTGTAATCCTTCAGTATTACATCATCACCTCATCGCAGGCCCTTAATTTTTTTTCCGCTTTAACACCGGACTTAGCAGACTTGCGCATGTGTAGGAAGAGCAGAACCAGATCGTGAACCAAGACCTGACTGAAGGATCCTTGTGGAATCTCTAAGGGGCTCAATAACAATTAGCGAGAGAGCACTGTATTGGCCGAGAAGGAAAACACACGTGGCTGGGTTGTGCTTGGGAACAAAAGAGCCCTGTGTTTTAACGAGTCCTCACATAGGAGCACTTTTGAGTTTGAACATCCCTCCCTTTCCCCAACCCTAAACCCAAAAAGAAAGCTCAAGATAGAAATATTCATGGATTTCCCAGCATGCCTGTCAAGAGGGTGGGCATTTATTGTTGTGAGTAGAGTTTGTACTCTTGTGTTAAAATGCAGTTCAGGGTAGAAAGTAGTGATCAAACAGTGGGCATTCTTTCTCTAGCAAGATGAAGTACCAGGGATAGACTGGAACTAGGGACATTTGCACGTTTCGAATGAAATCCGCGTTTTTCGTGCGAAACAGTTTTAGTTTCCGCCTCGCACTTTAAACGCAGTGTCTCAGTGGATACTTGAGTCATACCGGAAAAACGATTCGTAATGTGCAGATGCCTTATGTACAGCTTCAAGAATTCAAAGGAGAAAATCCCTGCAAATTCCGCATATCGAGGGAGTGAATGAATACAGTATTTCAGGAATGAATTAATTTATAAATAAATAAATTGATTGAATACATAAATATCTTGTGGGTTTCTTAAATAGACATTTGTTAAAGAATGCTGAAATAAGAAGAACAGTTAAGTAAAACATATCTTTAGAATTTGCATATTAAATGTAAGAAATACCCACCCACACACACCCACACACCTGTATTAACAAAATGGGGACGAAATGTAAACTAATTTAATTTTTCCCTTTATTTACTTATTATTTAATCAATTGAATTTGTAAATTGATTGCTCAGTTCAATTAATAAAAGTGTATTGAATTATTTAGATTCATTATTTTATTTTTATATGTTTTTATGTAAACCAAGCAGGCATTTTATAAAAAAGAAAAATGTACACAATGTTCACCAATGTTAAAAATATATTATATTAATATAAAAACTTAATAAAAAAATTAATTTTTTTTTCATTTCTTTCCCCTAACTGTACTGAAATTTAACTGAACCCTGATATAAAAACCATGGATTTTCTGTTGCGTTACACTCATACTGTATATGGAACCATGAATTTTATTATGTATAACAGTGATTTTTTTTTAAATAAATAACCATAAGGAACATCAACAGGTGCTTCATGTGCATGTAATATATTTAGGATTGTATTCACAGTACAGAGGGATTTGTCTTATTGCTACGATGCTAGGTGATGTGTGCACTATCTGAGGCTGAACCGACTGAGCAAATGTTCCACCAGTCATGAGGATTGACAGGAAAGGAGATTGGACTGGGCATTTGTCCAGCACCTTATCTAATCTTTGTGATGTACAATGTGGACTACAACAGTCAGGATTGTTGTTTTTAACGACTGCTGTGGCCCATGGGAATGGACTTGTTTTAACATTTTAGTGTTTAAAAAACCCCAACTTGTTTTTGTACCTTTTTTTTATTTATTGGGCAGAGATATCAAGAGTAACTGAAAATCCTACTCGAGTAAAAGTATAGATACCTTACTGCAAAACGTCCTCCATTACAAGTTCAACATCACCAATTCCAATATTACTTGAGTAAAAGTATTTGAGTATTATTCTCATACTGAACGTAGGCTCAAAGATGCGCTAGTCCTCAACACCAAGATACATGCTTGCGAAAATCCAAAAACGGTTGATTTGTGAGGATTTATTTCCTAAAATACAAATAAAATTGTACACCTCAACACTGCATTACCACTGCAAGATCAACACAACAGCCTCTTCAACATGCTATAGTGAAACCAAGATTGAACAAGTCCAAGTAGTAACGCAATGTTTCAAAAAGGGATCTTTAATTAACAAATAAAAGGACAGTATCATGTCACAAAGTAGGAGAACTGTTAGTATTCAATGGACGAATACAATTAAAGTAAATATTATAGAAATTAAAAACCAATATTCAGGTCCGTGATTCAATGAATTCTCGGAGAGGGCCAATATTTTTATTCAACAAAAGCTGCGTCTCAAAGTTTTTGGAATTGATTCGAGCAACTTTTGGACTGAAAATGAAAATATTCAGCAGAGCTACAAAAAGTCGCTCACAGGCATGACATGCGGGTAGAGGAGAGTTAACGACATCGTCAACTGAGGCGCAAAATTGGTGACGCTCATCGTCTATTAAAATACAGTGAAGTAAAAAGTACATTTATTGGATAATAAATGTAGTTGAATAGAGAGTAAAAGGTGTTTACATCTTTGCTGGTCCTATTTTAGTGTTTTGTGACATCAAATAAGATATTTTTTTAATTCTCCTTTTAGCTCATTACTGTAAGGTGGGTTTAATTGTTCTTTTTGAAACGTTTTTCCACTCCAATGCTTATGAACAGACATGATATGCCCTGACATATGTTTTTTTTTTTTCTTTCTACCTTTAAAAAAACATTAAAGCAAACAGGACAATATGTGACCTCAGTATGGAAGATGAGCTCAGGGATTGCATTGCTTACCGCAAACAAAAAGTGCCAGAGGGTGAACGGCGAGAGAGAGAGAAAGAGATTTTACTTTACTGCCCATTGACCATGGCGTGCCAGGGGCTCTTGTACGGCTTGTATCCTGCCTGACCTGGCTTGCTGTGTCTGTTCCACTGTCTGATCTTAATTATCCTGCCTTTCATCAGGCTGGATGCAGACACTTAGCATCAACTAATCTGGGTTTGTGGAGACAATATGGTTCCTCCATTAAACCGTGTACTCAGCATGAACTCGTTTTACTTTCCCAGCCCCCCGTTTGAACAATCTTGTTTTTGCATCAAATTGCTGAGGATGAGGCACCAGGGTAATGAGGTTTCTTCCTTTAAAGACATTAAAAGCCAGGCAACATGACTCATTGAAGAGCGCAAAGGCACAATGTCACCTCTTGTTGGGATTTTGCTGCAAGTTGCTAAACGTCCATCTGTGTGGGTGATGAGTATAATGAGACAGCGTTATGGCGTCTGCGAGCTTCAAGCTTTAAAACTTTAGATCTTCCAATGCCTTAACCACTATGCTACCACCTTCCTGAAAGCTACCATTGCATTTGCCTTCCTGGTAGGTAGTTGGTTTGTAATAGAGGAGGGTTGCTCGGCTGGTTGAACTAGTGATTGACTATCCTTTAAAATGGTAGAAAATGTAATGCAATGGGATGTGCCAATGGTAGTATTGTTGTAAATACTCTATATGGCAAATCACACCTATTTTTTAACCACAACACCAAAATTTGGATCCTTTCCTGACGCCGCAAATTGTATTGAAAGCTGTAGAATTAAGCTGTCGGTTTCACTTCACTGGAATTCACAGGCCCAAACTTAACATGACCGTGGTCCTGTGCATAGAACGAGCTCCATGAAGACATGATTTGCCAAGATTACAGTGGGAGAACTTTCACAGTGTCCAGCATGGAACCCTGAACTTAGAGATTTGGTGTTCAATTGCGCCTGGCTTTTAATCTGTTATTCAAGATCATTATCCACAAAAGGGCCGGTCTGGTTCAGGCAAATCGTAAAATGAAGACGTAAAATGCCTAGATTAGAGGATTAATCAGGTGGTCTCGGGAATAATGACTTCTTGGTTGGGAGGAAAGTTTGCACACCTACCAGATCTTTCAGGTTAAAGACCCCTGCATGCTCCCTTAACATTCTAGTAATTCAAGTAACCAGAGTCTGCTTTATGCATCTTTTTTGTCACTAAATGCAGTCATTTGTATTTATTAGGATGATTTCACTTGATAAACAAATGATAAGCAAAAAATGGCAACCTTAGACCATGAAAAACTAACGGTTTCTTAAAATATCACTAATATGACCGTGACGTGTTTCTTTCTTCTTTCCTAGAATGTCTTAAATCTTCCTCCTCAGCAGACTCATTCGTATCTCCAACCTTCTGGACCCGATTTCATCTTATACCATCAGTCCTGCAAACACGCACCCCGACTCGTACCTTCGAGTCGAACGATAGAAGAGCGATATTGGCGCAGCCAGCAGCTCTATTGTTCTGTTTCCTTTCAAACCCCAATCCAGCAGGAACCAGGGGATTTGCTGCCAAGTGCTTCTGCTTTTATTCTTCTGATTCGCAGTCAGATTCTCTTTCCTTTCTAAAGCACAGGCTTCTTTTTATCTCTATAGTAGACGCTTGGTTTGGTGACGCACGCGGCGCCGGTGCGGATCATACTCGTGAAGCGTTTCTAAGAACTTCTCTGCAGCATCGTGTTCGAGTGTGGGAGAGTCCCTGGCATGGAAACGCTTTTTTCCTTTCTTTTTTTTTTTTTTTTTTTTTTAAATGCAGTTCGTATATTGTAAAAGTCATTCACAAGTCATTGTGTTGATATCAAAAAGAAAAGATCCTTGAAAATATTCAAAGTGAAGCTGCTTTCTTTCTTTGCGAAAATTTCGAGAGGAAGTTGCTACAGCAAGACCACAGGAAGTTCATGTCGTCCAATATGAAGCCCACATTTCGGGATAAATTGCTTTCTTGAAAACGAGTTGCTTTCATTTTTGCGACATTAAAGTTTCATCAGCTGTATGTTTTCCTGAGCATTATGTTACGACACGTTGTTTCTGTCCCTAGCAGGGGTTAGTCTAATCATACAAGAAAAATCTGTCAATTAACACACACACACACACACACACACACACACACACACACACACACACAGATACACAGAGTGCTCTTCTTACCACAGCTAAAATATCCTTGTGCAATACCACACAATTCGATCCATCTGATTGCTTTGCTTCACCATTAGTAGATGCCTACTTAACAAATATAATGACCTCTAATAACCCAAAAAGGCTTCATGTTCTGGAAATTTCTTAGTATTCGTCTAGATTTCATGCACAATGACACTCATCCTGTTTTATTGCGTAAGTACAAACTTGATGACTGCTGTTAATTACATTTAGACAGTGCCGGACTGTACGAATCACTGGCTTACATTTTAATATATTTTTGCCCATGAATATTTATAAAATTATTCCCAATAGCCAATTCTCTCCTCTCAGCGTTTCTCTCCAATCAGGTTTAAGCCTTCAAGGTATGTATCTTGCCTTAAGCCTTCACTGTGATCACTTTACGGGTCCTCTTGCTTGCTTGTTGCTTTAACCAAACAGATTGCGACTTGCTGACTTTTTCTGGACGGTAAGAGCTCTTGATTGGCACTAGGCAGAGCTCGCAACCCGCATCTGTAGCAAACTGCACAAGGTCAAATGTATTCCTGTGGATTTAATAGCTGTTTTTTTTAATTATGCACCGGCTGACGGAGGAGAAGAAATTGATTTGTCCGGCAACACTTAGAAGGGCATCTATAAGACGGACTTTTCAAGAAAAGCTGGACGTCGTGAGGGAAGGTTTTAAAACAGCTATGTTTTCATGAACCATTTATTCTTTTGCATTTTGCTGTAGAATTTGCACAAAAACCCACAGTTAGCCTGAATTGAAAAATTCCCAGGAAAACCGAAAACGAAGAAATGTACAAAAACGCACAGGGTCATGTTATGAGGTTAATATCGATGCTTCTGTTAGAGATGATGTATGCAGGCGGTGCAGCTGTGGCTGCATTGAAAGGAGAGTTTTTGAATCGTGTTCATCGGGTTTCTTGCTTTAATGCCATTCATTCTCGCTGCATGCGGTTCTTGTCTGTGATGCGGCGCTCTGTTATACAGCGTTTCTCTATAACATTGCTGCTTTCTATCACTAACGCATCGTAACAATGGTATTAAGGGGTGGATTGATGCCAGACCTGTCAAATCCAGATGTCCATTAAGCATGTTTTGATGGACTGTAATACTTGAAACTTGATTTACTCTGTCGACACACTTGAAAAGGTTTTTAAGTAGATAAACCCAAACGTAGTATTAACATTTTTAGAGAAAATTAATCTTAAATATCTTATTTAAAAAATTGTATCTGATTGTATAACAAATCCAAGCTTTCAACTTGATTGTAACTATAGAAGTTGACATGCCCCTAAGAAGATTCAGGTAGGACATCACTAAAGGTCTAGTTGGGAAATACACAGTTCACCTATAAACCAAAAACGGGCTTGTGACCCTGCTTTATTTACCTATAAAAAATATTTCACTGGTTAATTAAGGAATAATATACAACATACAGGATGCCCCATTGTGTCGTATTCCTTGTAATATTTTTCACATTTTCACTAATCAACACCTTCTGACCCAACAGAGTTGAGAATTTACTAGTATTCAGCAATCAAGGCTGATTATTATACTAGTCTATTGTTTTTGTTTTTTTGGGTTTTTTTTTGCACTTTGCCTTTGTGATCCTGAATTCCCACATGAACATTTGCAGGCTGAATTGTAGGATCTCTGCAACCTTCAATCGAATAAACATCGCATACACATTCCCAAACATGAAACAAGAGAGACAAAGACAGATGGAAATGTGTGCTATTCTTGCTGAATAAAAAAAATAGCATCAGAGCCATCTGTGGTAAGAGTCGGGAGTGCTGTGTGCGAAACAACATGCACTCGCTTCCCTGTCAATCACAGAGGTTTCACCCAGTTTGTGACTGTGGTTGATGTGATGCAGTGGACGAGCTGCATTAGTGGAAAATTTAGCACATCTCCATTTTTAGTTATCACCCAGTCCTTTAACGCATTTACCAGCATATGTACATACAAAAGTAAGAAAGTCATGTTTTATGAATATTTATTTATAAATTGGACTGGAATATATGTTTTTTTTGTTTGTTTGTTTGTTTTTTGTTTTGGCCTATGAAAAAAGAGTAGATTTCAAATTTACAGCATTTCTCCGATGCAAATTTATCCCGAGCGACTTTTTTAACTCATTCATTCCACTGAGCAGCTATGGGGTTAAGGGCCTTGCTCAGAGGCCCGGGAGTGGAAGCTTATTATGGCTAGGATTTAAACTCACAACCTTTGGATCAAATGCTATAAACACCAAGCTACCATCTTCTCAGTCATGTGTGTAAATCTCGAACATGGATTGAAATAAAATAAAATAAAGTAAGAGCGTTTTCAGTTTTTGTATTTAACTGTGTACAGTGGCATTTCATTGCATCCATCCACAAAAATCGAACCCTACAACTGTCTGTTGTCCAAAATAGATTAGAATATCGGTAAACTTGATCATTTTTGTAGCATGCGCTAGCAAGAACCTTTCACGTTTAGAGCTGGAGGAAATATTGCCCCAGTTCTGATTTTTGTTTGACTTATAGTGTAGTTTTAAATGGCATGGTGCCAGTGAGAGTGGCGTGTTGTTGTGGCTTGTCTCTAGCACTCTGTCATGCACTGAATCAATATCCTGTATTACACCCCCCACAACTCCCCCCCCACCTGGTTACACAAGCCTTGATAGCCATGTGCTACTCCGAATAACAGGAAGTTGTGGGTGTTATGCTCCTGCACACACAGACTGCGTGTGTGTGTGTGTGTGTGTGTGTGTGCGTGTGCATGCGTGCGTGTGCATGCGTGCGTGTGCATGCGTGCGTGTGCATGCGTGTGTGTGTGCGCGCACACATTACAACTTTCAATTGTTCCCTCTTAAACAAAAGGCTACTAATTGAGGTGAAGAACCTTCCATTATTGTCTTTGAACTTCAGATCAAAGCACCACTGAGGTCAGGGTCTTGTGCACACACACACACACACACACACACACACACACACACACACACACACCTACTCACACTGTCTATTTAGAAAGACATAAACCCTGTGTGTATTTTATCTTTAGAGTTTGGTATTGTGTGTAAATGGCCTCATGTAGATTTCCTAAAGATATCAATGGGGCAATAATTATATGCTCTATTTCTTGTGTGCCAAATGCAAATACTTTTGGATTCTGTAATTAGTGGCATTATCGCAGTGTGTGAACATTATAGCTAATGCCCAAGTTAGCATTTGTACAAATACTTGCACAAATTTTTTTTCATAGTTGTTGCTTGGAAACATCTCCCACTTTATTACAGGGGTGTACAAATGAATATTAGGGATGCGCAGCTCCATAACTGATGCCAATGCGATCCGCGTATGGATGCATAGCCAACAGTATGACACAAAGTTACATATGAAGTAGCTACCGATGCGATACGATTCCCCCCATTACGATGCAATGTGATCCGATTTCCATTCGAGTCAACACAATGCTATGGAAAGAAATATGATGCTCTGCAATATAATATGGTACTGATAGTCCGCTTTTATTTCTTTGGTACAGACAGACAACAAATCAATTAATTTAAGTGCTTTCTGACTTCTAACGCATTGCCCCTTCACAAACACTCCTTTTTAGTGCAAAAAAAGGAAGTTTCAGCTCTACCATGTTAATCTGTATTCTATGTGACTCTCAGGACGTGCCTCGGCCTCGGTAGTGTTGTAATACGTCATATCACGTAGCAGAGTGCTGAGAGAACGCGCTCGAGAAACGGTTTAGCGACGAGAAATCGATCTACATAAAAAATATTGGTCACAAATGATTGCTCACTTTTCTAAATAATAAAAGTATAACACATCTACTAATAATTATATATAAATACATTTTTACCGAGGCAAATATGTTCAAAACGATGCATCACGATACAAATGCCAACTTGCATCCGACGCACACTTTGCATCACATCATTAACTTTTATGCTGATTCACAGGTGCGAAATCAGTAAATCTTACCATCCTTTGGAACAGCTGTGGAAACCGACATGATCATCTGCTGTTGTAGTTGTAAGACTTTTATTTATTCACTTGTAAAATAAAAACGTACGCCTGATTTCGCAAAATGTTGTTGAGTGAAAAGTACGACATTTAACTTTGAAATACAGATACTTGAACAATCCAAAATAATTTTGATTTTTATTATAATTCTTTTTACACACACAAGGAATTTGACGTGACGACAAATGATTCCAGTGCAGGAGAAGTACAGACATAATATAACAAAAATATAAGTCAAACAGAGAATCAAAAGATCTTTAAAAAAGCGACTTAAATACGGTAACACATTACTTTGTTACTGTCCACCGCTGTTCAGAACACACCGTGTTCAGAACACACTTTTTCTTGTGATTGACATTTTTGTAAAAGAGTGATATGTTGTTTCTTTACAGAAAAGTCTTTATGTACACAGTAGAAAATGTTTCACCATTGAAAGGGTTTTTCCCAGAACTGCACAAGATCAAGTATTGTTTACACACGTTCCTCGAGGGAGTTTCTTCTCTATAGAATAATAAAGCAGACAGACGTCATAGTGAGTTATAATGCTGAAGGATCAGATATCATTGAGTTGAATGAGTAGGATTCCGGAGAGCATGGAATTTCCGTCCTGGGTACAGGATACCGCTGAACAGGAGAAATCGAACCTGGTTGTCTGACTGTTTAGACCCTGACATATTTTTTTTTTATCATGTCTTCCATGATAAATTGTCCACTTGCTTGCTGTACAAACCAATAAGCGCATTTGTCATTTACAGACGCTGATTAATAGCAAAAGCTCCTGTGATTGATTGATTGCTAATAATCACTTCTCTCAGATGCTTCATTTATAGTGCTGTCTTGTATGTTTACTTCCATTACAGGTGTCCTTTAGGTCTGAGCTTTGAGCCTGCGTTTGGGGGAGGGAGGCGGGGCATCAGGCGGAAATTGAAAATGGATGTGTAATGCATAATTGATGGATTTAATCCCAGCACAGAGGGGAGCTGATTGGTGTGAAAGCATTCGTCAAGCTGCGAGTCTGTAGGGTTCCTAACTAATACAAATAAAGATAGACGACCTCATCTCTTTTCCTCTCTCTCTCTCTCTCTCTCTCTCTCTCTCTCTCTCTCTCTCTCTCTCTCTTTCTCTGTCTCAGTAAGGTGAACCTCAACAGATAGGCTTCGATCAGTATCACGTATTCAAAAGAAAGTTTTGTGAAACACGTTCATTTTGTATTAATGACTCGATCCGAGTCACAAACAAGTCCAACAAGGTCGGAGATTGTTTTGAGGAAAAATAAATTTACCTCAGTATCCAAAGTGCTATGATTTATTATGATTTATTACCATAAACAATATCGATGTGTCAAACAAATTGCAATGTATAAAGGCTTTTTTTTTTTTAATATGCATGTTTGTCTGTAACTAGTGTGTGTGTGTCTATACAAACCCTAGTTAAACATTTCTAATCATTAAATACAAAATATTGCTTGACAGCTTCAGCCCCAGAAATCAGGGTGTGGGTGTGAAATCATGTTTGTATCATTTTCGTCAGAAGACTCTTTACTTAATCAACTCGGCTTATGTGAAAAGACTCCAATGTGACTCTCAGCACACTGATCTATTAATAGAATGTTATTAATGAGTCAGAGACTGATTTATATCTATTACAATCATCATAAGCTCAAAACTACTTCAAATAATTGCTGAAACGAGGACACGGGTGTTGTGGCGAGTTCGAGTCTGGAGTTTCTTCATTATTTATTCCTATCTAAATGCTCTGCTTGCTGTTAAACTGATGCTGAACTGTATGTCGGTGATAAGTAGATACACCAAGCGGCAAAACAAGTCGAAAGCGGAGCGCACGCTCGATCCTGATTGGTCACGTTCTACTCATAAATAAAAAGGAACGACTGATTTTACAAAATTTAGTTAAGTAAAAATATTTGACTTTATAGTGAAAAAATACTTCAGTGAATTACAGGTATGTGAAAAAAGCAACTTAAGTACAGTAGCCAATGGCATGTATTTTGTTGCTGTCCACCACTGATTTTTAGCGATTATATAACTAATATTGTTATATAAATTGGACTAGAATATATATGTTTTTTGTTTTGGCCTATAAAAATGTACATTTACATGTTGAACCTCAATAAACAGTTGCTAAATCATTACCAATCTCATAACTGTGTTTCATGCATTCCAGATCACTACATTGATCAATCACAAGGACAAGCTAAAGAAGACTGAGAAGACCTCGCGGGCCATCCAGAGGGTAGGCCACGCGGTCAGCGCCGCCGTGAGTCGCTTCGTGGCAGTCGGAGAGGCCATCGCGCTCGAGAACGAAGAATTGAAGGAAGAAATGGGTCACGCCTGCTTCGAGGCCAGACGAGCAGGTCAGTCCGTAGTTATCCACACTCGGCATTTCGCAGCTCCACACACTCGCGCTTTAATTCGAAACACTCTGTGTAAAGTGGAGCACCGTGTAGCTCAGCTTCCCCGAGACACTCAGAAGAGGCCATTAAGGGAAGCGCTTTGAATATTCATCAGTTTTCATGCCCTTGTTTGCACGTAATTGCGTCTGCCTAAGGAAGAGTTTGATGGAGGTTCACCAAAAATCTAAATGCTTCACATCTCCACGTCTCATAACTGGTGGTGGTTCTTCCCGCTGGCGGAAGCACCGTCTTGATAACTCGGTTTGTAAAAAGATTACAAATCCAGAATTAATCGCACCTATGAGAGGCATCAATAAATGCAATTCTCCCATCATTTGACGTGTTTAATTATGATAGAAGAGTATCTGCGAGAGTAAAGGGAAAGTTTATAGGACTGTGGTGAGACCTGCGATGTTGTGTGGATTAGAGACAGTGACATTGAGTAAAAGACAGGAGGTGGAGCTGGAGGTAGCAGAGCTGAAGATGTTGAGGTTTTCATTGGGAGTGACGACGATGGACAGGATTAGAAATGAGTTTATTAGAGGGACAGCACATGTAGGTCGTTTTGGAGACAGTGAAGTAGGCGAGATCGAGATGGTTTGGACATGTTCAGAGGAGGGACATGGGGTATATCAGTAGAAGAATGCTGAGGATGGAGCCACCAGGTAGGAGGAAAAGATGAAGGCCAAGGTGGAGGTTTATGGATGTGGTGAGGGAAGACATGCAGGTAGTTGGTGTGAAAGAGGCAGATGTAGAGGACAAGGGGGGTGTGGAGACGGATGATCTGCTGTGGAGACCCCTAATGGGAGAAGCCGAAAGAAGAAGAAGAATTTGATCGTGCTTAATCCAGACCTAAATTTTATTTTGCATATAAATAATGCCAGTTTAGGGTTAATGTATTCTTTATGTGAAAAATTCAGGACTTTCTCTCTCTAATGATTATGAACTGAAGTTCAAGTTAAAGCAGCTTATTGTTAGGCCTAATTATTGTGTGTGTGTGTGTGTGTGTGTGTGTGTGGAGAGATAAACATTATAAAAGAGACAGCAGAGACAGAGATTTAGAGATCTATAGACAGAGCAATAAAATGATCATTATATTATAAAATATATTTTATATATTTAAAATATCCTACTTTAAAGCCAGTAACTTTGCCATGCATGCTTTTAAAATAAAACTATTTTATTATATAAAGATGTCATCATTAAAGGTTTAATCAAAGGAAAGTAATGCAGGTAAAACAAAGTGGATGTAATTTATTAATTTTATTTATTTTTTTTTTTAAGAGGCTTTACATTTGTGCCAGTGTTCTTGAGTTTTTTTTTAATAGAGAATATGAAAGAGGAAATTGTCTATTTCTATTTATTTATTTTTTTTAAAGGAAACCAGCATTTTGTTCATTTTGTTCAACAAACTGCAAAAGTTTAGAAATGAAAAGTTTTTTCCTCTCCAAACAACTTTAAAATCACCAAACACCACAAGAAGACACGCTTCAGTTCTTTTGCGTTTTTCGAAATGCTTTCAGCCGATGGTTAAGCACAGAATGCTGCTGGCCTGTGGTAAATACACCGAGTGATCAGCTGCTCCCGTACCTCCCAGTGAGAGAGACCTGCACAGCACTGGGATTAGCGTGGCTTTAGGGTTAGCAGCTCATTCCCCACAGCGCTGAGACACGCAGTCATGCGCCTAATCCTGCTGCTCATTCTTCTGAACTCTGACTACTCACACAGAATAAGCAAAAGTGTCACAGTAAATCCAGTGAAGCACATGGGAAAATTCGGTGAAGTTCCTCTCTAGGGAGATCTAAAACAGGCAAAAGTCGAGGTGTTGAACAGGATAAAAGCTCAGCAATGGAGAGAAGGGGGTTGTGAAGGAAGAAAGAAAGAAAGGAATGAAGGAAGGAATGAAGGATGGAATGAAGTAAGGAATGAAGGTAGGAATAGGGTAATGAATGAATGAAGAAGGGAAGTCATTAAGTAAGGAATGAAGGAAGGAAGGATGGAATGAAGGAAGGAAGTCATGAAGTAAGTAATGAAGAAAGGAATGAGGGAGTGAATGAAGGAAGGAAGGAGGGGGGATGTTACTGGACTGTATCAAATAAATGAGTTTGTCCAGAAACAGAATGTATTTACCTCTTAATGTGATACACTTAGAGGTGTAAAAGAAAATCGATGCACGTGAGTATCGTGATATTTTGTGTGGCGATACTGTATCGATTCTCAAAAAGTCAATATTTACAAAGGTTTCATACAATATTCATGCCAGTTGTTTTGTTTAGAGTTTGACCACTAGATAGATAACAGTCTTCTTATCTCTGAACTTAAACAGTGACAGGAAATACTAGCATAAGGGCACGTCACTACTAGCATTAACATCATACAACACCTCCTTCCGCTTGAAGTAGTAGCGGCGTTTACCGACTCGCGCCGCCTGCATTAGGTTTTGATATATTGCAATTTTTTCTTTCAATTACATTTAATTTCCCTGTTATTGGCGAACCTGCAATTTTGTAAAATGTACAGTTTATTCCCATTCATTCCCATTAATTCCTATGGAAAGTTGCCAGCCTTAAAAAAGAACAATTCCTGGAAGATTTTGCAACCCTAATCCTAATATATGGCCTTGCTTAAAGTATCGCAAAATATACACAGCCCTACTTACACTGTGCCCTGTTTATCTAAAGCAGGATTTAAAGGTGCTTGTGAGACTTTTTAAAAACGTTAATATTAACTGGAAATGATCGAGGGGGCAATTACTTACGCAAGCGAGTGTATTCCAAAAGCAAAACCATTCCATACACTTAAAAATGAATTCTTGAGGTGTATTAGATGTTTGCTTTGGAGAGCTGCTTTGCTAGACTGTTATATTTTTAGATCTACAGAGAGAATGTGCTCAGAAGTCTTTCTTCTAGTATTTCCATCTTGAAAGTCCTCACAGGGTTTGTTTCGGACTTCCTGAAAACATTGACACGGGTCGCTGGTGAACAGTTCGTTCCTAGCGAAAGGGTAAAAAGGCTCCTGAGATAGTGGACTATTGTATTGCGGCAGAGAGCTGCAGGTAGGGTTGCCGGAAACATTCCATGGGAGTTAACAGAAAATAAACGGGAATTAACGAGAATAAAGGGTAGTTGGTGTGAAAGAGGCAGATTTAGAGGACAGGGTGGTATGGAGACGGATGATCCGCTGTGGCGACCCATAATGGGAGAAGCCGAATGAAAAAAGAAGAAGAAAAAATTTACAAAATTGCATGTTCGCCTATAAAAGGGAACTTAAATGTAGTAATGTACTTACAATTTCAGCTGAATTTCTCCCTGCACTTTCATCAATCACTTCATCAATCAGCCCCCTACATGCAGTGTGCATTCCTCTATAACAAACCACTGATCATTTCCTGCACACAAAATAATGTAAAAAAAAAAGGCCATCTTGGAGATTGTTCACATAAATTACATAAATAAATATATGCATTTGTTTTAAAATTCCTATTTTGCATGCATGCAGCTTATGATGTTTATAGAAATTTTCTTTTGTTTGTATATGATACAGTTTATTTACATGTTCCCAAATTTCTAATGCATGCCCATAAATATCTGATTATTTCAATTCAACTTGGAAAATTTCCAAAATTCCCCAGATTAAGTTCCCATAGAAAGTTTCCAGAAATTTACAGGAAAATTTCCTGCCCCCTTGCAACCTTAGCTGCAGGCTACATTAAAGAGCATGAGGTCTTGTACAGCTTCTTCCTCTGCTGTAACAGAACACAGCCTGAGGCGTTGTGTTATGTTATTCAGTCACAGGCGCTCCGGGCATTCACACAAGTCCTCGTAGCTCTTCCCATCTGACTTCAGGAAGGTGTCACTACAGTGAAGAACAGAGTTTTACAGATTGATAGGAGAAAGGCTGCACCAATCTGGATAGACTTGAAAACGCCGTTTTCGTTTCTCCAAAGTTCGACCCGTGTAATTTTCGCCCATCGTTTATTTACTTTCTGCCTCTTTGAAAAGTAGCAGCAACGTCTGAAAAATCAAACCCCTCCGTTTGATCCACTTTGGAGAGCGTTTTCCGAAACCGAAATTGCTGTCTCAGTGTGGACGGAAGGCCAAAACTGAGAGTAAAATATAGTCAAATTTTAAACCGTATTAGTGTGGACATGGCCTGAGAGAACGAGGGATCATGCCGGCAGGCTGATTTGCCCCCTATTGCGGGAACGTTTTTGCACGGGCGGATTTCTGCTTGCGCACCAGCTGCCGGATGCAATCAGAGCTTTACTGCGATGTCTTTTTACAAAAAATTAACCCAGAATGATGCTTTCATCCTGAACAGATGTCTCTATTTTGCGGTCTCACTCACACTTGGCCACAGTCTCTTTGTTTTTTTTTCTTGTATTTCTCAACTTTTTTTTGGTGGGGAGGCTTTGGTTAGTAATATCATGCAATATCATATCAGCCCATTGATGCCCCATACGCCAATTGGTGCCAGACGGAAATTCAGCAGCCGGCTCATCCGGCACGTTTGGCCATGGTCACGCTTGCGACGTAGTTGAAAGAACGCACAGATGATTGCCTACCGCTCACACACAATAGTGAGATCTTGTTCAGCAGGTCGATGGAAACAGTTGCACGTTGTTAACACTCAGCCTGTGTAAAGGTCTGGTCAGCTTTTTCTTTGCTAAGCTTTTTTCTTCTCTTCAGGAGAAACTGGTTTACGTACCGGTTGTAATAGATCGGAGGGAGTTGTAGCAGCTTCTCATAAATACTGAGCAAACCAGACCTGGATCTAAACAATTCTGACAAAAGTTTGTGGACATCTGAAGGAAAGCTATGTGCATTTCATATTTATTCCCTATTTGAACCTCCACTCTTCTGTGAAGATGTTCCACTAGATTTTCTGTAGATTTATGCTTATTCAGCCACAAGTGTGTTAGTGAAGTCAGGTACTGGTGTAGGTGAGAAGGTCTGGGGTGCAGTCAGCGTTCACATTCATCCTAAAGGTGTTCAGTAGGGTTGGAGCTCTGTAGCAGGAGATCTTCCACTTCAATCCACGTAAAGCATTTCCTCATGGAGCTGGCTTTGAGCACAGGGTCATTGTCATGCTGGGACAGGTTTGGGTCTCCTAGTTCAAACAAAGGAAAAATGTAGTCTTATACAATTTCGTGCCTTCAAATTTGTGTTAACAGTAAGGCGTCCCAATACTTTTGTCAGTATAATGTGTTTAAGATTTCATAGTCAGTTAGATAGAAATAGAATCAAGAAAGAAGACAGGAAGTTCAGTTTACTAGGTAACATTAAGGAAGAAAGGAAGGTAGAAGGAAGGAAGGAAGGAAGGATGGAATGAATGAAGGAAGGAAGGAAGGAATGAAGTAATGAAGGATGGAAGGAAGGAAGGAAGAAAAGATGAAATAAAGGAAGGATAGAATGAAGTAAGGATTAAAGGAAGGAAGGAAGAAAAATAGAGGAAGGAAAGAAGAACATAGAGGAAGGAAGGAAGGAAGAAATACTTGTCACATGTATTTTACATCACAGTGAATTTATTTCTTTGCATATCCCAGTGAGGTCAGAAGCTGGGGTCAGTGCGCAGGTTCAGCAATGATACAGCACCTCTGGAGCACTGAGGATTAAGGGCCTTGCTCAAGGGCCCCCAAAATGGCAGCTTGGCGATACTGTCTCTCTTTCCTGATGTTACATAGTTCTTGAGAAGCAGTACTGGAGGCAGCCAATGACCCAAACGCTGCATCGTCCTCTACATCTGTCTCTTTTAAACCAACTACCTGCATGTCTTCCTTCACTACATCCATAAACCTCCTCTTGGGCCTTCCTCTTTTTCTCCTTCCTGGTGACATTCCATCCTCAGCATTCTTCTCCTCTGCACATGAACAGTCGCAATTACACCTCCCTCCCCTGAAATGTCGTTCCTGTGTCCGGGACCCTCTAATAAACTCATTTCTGATTCCGTCCATCTTTATCATTCCCGAAAAAGATTGCAGAACCTTCAACTGTATTTGCCACCTCCAGCTCCGTCTCCTGTCCTTTTCTTTTTTTTAAGAGTACATTTATTTCATTACCAACTGAACTGTTGCGCAACACAACAACGTCTGATTTTAATCAAATATGCAAGTAGTTCAGGGTGAATCTTGTCCTTAAGGTACGCAATAGTCTGATTTCAACGATGATATTATTCTGCTTACGTGTAATCAGATAAGCCCCTAAATCAGATAACTGGCCAAGGCTGAGGGTATTATTTTTTTGGGGGGGGTGGGTTAGACCACCCCTGCACAAAGATGAAATGATAGGACAAACATCATCACCGAACACACTCACTAGTGCGCATCGTACTCAACGGTATTTTAAGGAACCAGGCCCAGATGTGTGCCTTGTGCTTGTTGTAACACACAAATTGTGTTTATTTCCATGCATGTTCAGTTCTCTGATCGTAATGATCAGTATGAATGCATATCATTCAGTTCTTTGTGTGTGTGTGTGTGTTTGTGTGTGTGTGTGTGTGTGTCGTAGGCACGGCCATAGCGCAGCTGACGGACATGTGCAGTGCTGAGACGAGCGAAGCGGCCGCCTGCAGCAGCGCGTCGAGCGACAGGATGGGCATGGTGAAAGCGGCTCGCCTGCTCCTCTCCTCAGTCACCAAAGTGCTGGTGCTCGCAGATCGCGTCGTCATCAAACAGATCATCAGTTCTCGCAACAAAGTAAGAAAGTCCCATTACCTCGCTAACACGCCTTCAATCGCTTTCATCTTCCCTCTGCGAAAAATATACACAGAGTCCTTTAAATCACTCATTATGATGAACTCGGGATTAGCTGTCTCGCACACACACACACACACACACACACACACACACACACACACACGCACCTCTTAGTTCTTCACTTTCAGATCCTATCATTGACTTTCAGACTTGCTTCTTGAGATAATTGAAGAGAAGCAGCACATCTACCATGGCAGGACCTGTTTTTATTGTTAAGAACAGTGTGTGTGTGTGTGTGTGTGTGTGTGTGTGTGTGTGTGTTCGCCCATGTAGGCACGCTCCGAGCCGGGACTAATCACGTTCAGTTAGAGTTGTTTGGACAGGCACGAGGCAGAGCAGCTCTCTATTAGAGAGGAACCCAATTGAATTTGTCCCTGTCCAGGTCTGATAACAGCCAGTGCTCGCAAAGGAGCTTCCAATAGTGGCTAGTTTATCTGTTTCTTCCAGCCCAGGCTTTTTGCACCGCTGCCTCTCACACTATCAGTCCATTTAAAGCTCGAATCCTTCCTTAACCCATGCCAAATGTTGCTTTTGCTTTTTTTTTTTTTTTTTTTTGTATGGAAATATTTAAATTTGACTTACTTTTTAGATTTCGTGCTCTCAGGGCAGAACAGGGTAACGCCGCCCCTTACAGCTTCCTCTGACCCTCGCTTTGTGTTCTCTGTACATAGCAAAATATATATATAAGGGGCGTTCAAGTCAAACCGGGACTTTTTTGTTTATAAAATAAAAACGCAAATTTCAAGGTAACTATTTTTTTTTCTACACACTCCCCTCTTACATTTATACACTTATCCCAGCGTTTAACTAACGCCTGGAAAGATTGGGAATATAAATATTTGAACCATTCTAGGACAGCCTGCTTCACTTCGTCATCAGGGAACCACTACGACCGGGATCGTTTACACCATTCAAACGTCTTACTGCGGGTGAGCGTCTCATCACCGCACTGTGCTCAAAGTCTAAGTATAAAGTCTTACTATAAAGTATAAAATATAAGAAAAATATAGATATTTATACAAACACTATATTAGCAAAAGTATTGGGTCACCTGGCCTTTCCTGCTATATGTGGTTCTTTTCCAAACTGTTACCACAAAACTGGAGGCTCTCAAATGTACAGGACGTCTTTAAATGTGCTATAATACAATTTTGCATTCACTTGAACTTGGAAACTCAAACCTGTTTCAGGTCCTTAGAGATATATTTTTACTTTTAATTCAGTAGATTTTTAGCCCAAAAATTTATAAGGAAAACTTAAGAAATGGTCACATTTCCATCTTGAGTTTGGTCTTTATGCTTGAACCCAATTATAATGACCAGGTCCTTCCTACACATTTCCCTGCTCTGGGACCATTTCTACATTTGCGGGATTACAACCGAGTTGTTGAGGGTTTAAGGGCCTTGCTCAGGGGCCCATGAGTTGGGATTTGAACTCACGACCTTCCAATCGCAAGTCAGACTACTTAGTCATTGGGCTACGACGTTCCTCCAAGGTATTGTGGAAGACGTTCTTATCTTATAATTATTTCATTTATACAGCTTGAGCAGTTGAGGGTTAAGAGCCTTGCTCAAGGGCCCAGCAGTGGCAGCTTAGTGGTGCTGGGATTTGAACTCGCAACCTTCTGAGCATACGTCCAACATCTTACCTACTGTGCTGCATTGCCCCTTTCGAAAAGAGTTTAGAGGAAGCACGCAGAATGCAGTGCTCATTTGAATTGCAGTATCCAGTATTGCTTTAAGAATGGCGTCGTACACAGAACCAGTTCCTCTGTTTTCTTTTCTTTCTTACTTTTTTTTTTTTTTATGTGTGACAGAAAATGTTGAGCTTGCAGACCAGATCTAGGTGAAACATTTCAGTCATGAGAGTTTGAGAAAAACAGTTTGCAGACAGATTGCTTTTTCATGATTTTTTCATGATCTCCTGGGCCTTTACTCAAACTGAGCTCGGGGCTCTTCTCTTGGTTCTCCACCGGCGAGGCTGATAATGCTCCGACTGCACCGCCGTTTTAAATCCTGGTTTATGTTTCCTCAGAAGTTTTTTCAAGACACTCCCATAACACAGATCTGAGAGAAGAGTAGGAGGTTCAAAGTATTTCATTATTCAAATGGTATTTGTGGTCTGTCCATCAAATGGGTGAACGAAACGGTAATAAGTGATTTAGAGTTTTCAGTTTCCCCGTCTAATGCGGACGATATAGAAAAGTACCATCTGAGCAGTGAGATATTTAAGAGAAATGTACTTTTTTAAGCAAGAAAAGAGGTTTTAATACAAAGTTGCTCGTCCAAACGGACGTGAATGTAAACTTAAATACAGTCCAAAATGAGATCACGACGCTTTCTTTCATTTATAGATCTTCCCCAATTGACGATGTTTCGACTTTATGGTAAAGCACACGGTCAAAAGATAGCAGTCGCACAGCTCTCGATGTACACAGGACGATGTCTTTTGGCACACTGACTTATAAAGGTCGGTGCTCCCTGTGACTGTGCATGCGTCCATGTGCTGCCATCTGCTGGCGTGCAACAAAAGTTGTCTTGGAAACTTTTTGTTAGATACCACCTCGTATTCTGTATAGTTTAGTTTAAAATTGCTGTGTTCTGCTAAATTATGTACTGTCTTTTTTTTGAATTACATATTTACATCATTGTGTTCTGCATCGTGTGTTTAAAGGTGCTGGTTACACTGGAACAGCTGGAACGAGTCAGCACCTTTCAGGAGTTTGTGCAGATCTTCAGTCAATTCGGCAATGAGATGGTGGAATTTGCGCACCTTACGGGGGACAGGCAGAATGTAAGAGCTCTCGACCCACACACACACACACACACACACACACACACACACACACACACACACATACACACAGAGTATTACTCATGGTTACTTAGCAAGAGTTACCCACTCATTAAGGCTGCAGATAAGCAAGCACGTTGATAACAAGGCTTCCTGTGGGCTTTTGTGAGTGTCTAAGAATAAGATGGATCCACCCGCCCAAATGATAATACAATTATAATTCCTTACCGTCTCAAGGAAACGCTAATTTATAAATATCGCTGTATACATTAAAATAAAGTAATGTGTTTCACAGATCAGAAATAAAATTTTCAAAACTACTAGTTCAACCTCCTCATCATGTAGGTACTTGTGTACATCGGTTAGAAAAAATTGCGAATGCTTTGCTAGGTTTAATTGATTGTGTACAAGTGTCAGATTTTTCCTACATTATCAGTTGTTTATGTCGTGTTGAACTAAATAATTTACTGGTTTCACCTCGAAAACATATCAGCATCAGTTCATTGTATGTCATTAAATGCAAAATGGTTAAACCAGTTGTCAAAATGTGTCGAGCTAAAATTTCTATTAAACCTTTTTTTTGTAAATGATGAATTGATGAATTGTGCAAATGAATCTTTAATTTTACTAATGAAGGCGGGTGAACCGCATCAGATCAACCAATGATCAACAAGTTCTCTAAATTAGCTTTATTTATTAAGGAAGAAAAGCTGTCTGAGAACGCCAGGCTCTATGTGAAAAGGTGATTGTGTAAAAAAAAAAAAAAAAGAAAAAGGAATACTTGCAATAAAAGTACAGAGTTAACATGTTTCCAATCTTTTTATTTTATTATTATTTTATGCTAAATGTTGGGAAGGTAATAAACCAGCAAAAGATGAGGATGATTATGATTACTTTTATTATCATTAGTAGTATTGATATAATAATAATTTGGAAAAAAAAAAGATTTTATAAAAAAAAGTTTATAAATAAAATTGTATCATTTTAATTACATTTATATTTTTATTACAAATATTTTTATTACCAATAATAAAAAATAATTAATAAAAGTACCAATTAAAAAAGTTTTCAAAACTTTTAAGTACAAAAAAAACACTTTTGGGGAAAAAGAATAAACCAGGAAAATACTTATTATTATTATTATTATTATTATTATTATTATTATTATTATTATTATTATTAGTAGTAGTAGTAGTAGGTAGTAGTAGTAGTAGTAGTAGTATAGATATGGTTGAAAAAATGCAGTATTTATTTATTTATTTATTTATTTATTTTTATAAAAAATTATTTTAAATAAAAGTACTGATTTATAACTCTACAAATGTATTTATTTTTAAGTACAACTTGAACCAGTCTGTCGTTCCTACTGCACACTTCACTGCTGTCACACTGTCCTCATACATGTCCTGCACCACCCTCACATACTTCTCTGACACACCAGACTTCCTCATACAATACCACTGCTCCTCACTTGACACCATGTCGTACGCTTTCTCTAAATCCACAAACACACAATGCAACTCCTTCAGACCTTCTCTATACTTCATATAGATAATTAAATGTGGCTCGTTTAAAGAAATCAACCGCAGCATGCCAAATTCTAACTCGATCGGCGTAATATTTTGAGCACACCATTAAATATAGGTACAAGTCTGTTTTCTGAAGAAAATATACAATGGAGATACATATTGTGTGGAAATAAAAATTACATGCAAACTCGCACGAAGCTGATACCCTAACACAACCTTGTGGAATTTTCATCAAACTGTTACATGCCCAGTTGTGATTTCTAATAAAAAATGCACTTCTGGAGGCTCCAGTGAGAAAATTTGACCTAATGGCAGGTAGGAGCATATAGTGGGTAACAAAACGTCTTTATTTCTATATTTCTAAGCCAATCACATGTCTCATAACTCAGTCAACAACAAGCCTAATGTATGATGGATAATGGCCAAGATTGCTGAGTCATTGGCTTTATTCAATTTGTACAGGTGGGTGTCAAATTAAAGGAAAAAAACAAAGTAATATAATTGTCAATAAACTGCTGGAACAGTATTAGTGCTCCTTGTAACTGGTTCTATTTTTGGTACTGTTTTGGAGTGGAACTGTAAAAAAAAAAAAAAATACTCATATTTAATGATGGTGGTGATTTTGAGCCATTTATCTGTATTATATTTGTGATCTGATGACTGTGACAGTGTTGTCCTACCTGAATCAATCCACCATCATTATGACACCACGAAAAAAATCATGTTTTTGTGCGAATTCTACAGGAAAGAAAATGTTGAAGTATAAATGTGTGAAAAAGTCAGCAAAAAAGCTTGTTTTAAACTGTTCTGAACCTTTTGCTCACGATGTCCAGCTTTTCTCGAAATGTCCGTCTTGTAAATTACATTGTAAGTGTATCTGCAACCAAAAAATTGTTTCCCCCTCTGTTCCTCATTGTGGAATGAAATAACAACTATTAAATCCACACTGATATATTTGAGCTCGTGCAGTTTGCTACAGATGCGGTTTGCAAGCTTTGACTAGTGCGCTCTCTGACCGTCCAATCAAAGGGCGTGAAATTGTCGCCATTACTGAACGCCTGCTATATGGCCCCTTTGTCGCCAACTCGAAATCTGATTGATTACAGCAACAGCTTCAAGCAACAAGTATTTAACACTAAAGGCTCCTATACTATTGATTCTGAAGACCTCACGAAAGAGTCTTTTGACCTTGGCAACACGTGCTGTGACGGCACAACCGAGAGAAACACTATGAAATGAGAGTTTTTTGAATCATTTAATACATATTAATGGAAAAGAAATAATAAAACGTAAGTCAGTGATTTTAATAGCGTGAGAACGCATTGCTGGCCCTAACGGCCCACCAATAATTAGTTTACATCATTATTATTCTTATTTAGTCATCCAGTGAGCTCTTATAAATAAGTTATGGGGCAGAATAATCCAAAAAGAGGTCATGCGATTGAGAAACTGAATGTATCATCATATGATGAAGCTGATTTACTCAGAGGAACTTTCATCTTGGTGGTATGTTTTTATAAAGAAAAGTGCCTTCATAGCATAGCAAAATTGACTTACATTTTTTATATATATTTTTTTCAGCTGTCTGCATTGGAGATCAACCGATAGTGGACTTTACCGATTCTAAAATCCAGGTTGGCTCGTATTTGCCAATAAATGATTAGTCAAATGATTTTTTTTAAATGGATACTGGATAAAAACAAACATCTTCTTCTTCTTCTTCTTTCGGCTGCTCCCATTAGGGGTCGCCACAGCGGATCATTCGTCTCCATACCACCCTGTCCTCTACATCTGCCTCTTTCACACCAACTACCTGCATGTCTTCTCTCACCACATCCATGAACCTCCTCCTTGGCCTTCCTCTTTTCCTCCTACCTGGTTGCTCCATCTTCAGCATTCTTCTACCAATATAATTCATGTCCCTTCTCTGCACATGTCCAAACCATCTCAATCTCGCCTCCCTCACCTTGTCACCAAAACATCCTACATGTGCTGTCCCTCTAATAAACTCATTTCTAATCTTGTCCATCCTCGTCACTCCCAACGAAAACCTCAACATCTTCAGCTCTGCTACCTCCAGCTCTGCCTCCTGCCTTTTACTCAATGCCACTGTCTCTAATCCATACAACATCAGGTCTCACCACAGTCCTATAAACTTTCCCTTTCATTCTTGCAGATACCCTACTATCACAAATCACTCCTGTCACTCTTCTCCACCCACTCCACCCTGCCTGCACTCTTTTCTTTACTTCTCTAACACACTCTCCATTACTTTGCACTGTTGACCCCAGGTACCTGAACTCCTCCACCTTCTCCACCTCTTCTCCCTGCAACCGCATCACTCCACTGCCCTCCCTCTCATTCACACACATGTACTCTGTCTTACTCCTACTGACTTTCATTCCCCTTCTCTCCAGCGCATATCTCCACCTCTCCAGGCTCTTCTCAACCTGCTCTCTACTCTCACCACAAATCACAATATCATCTGCAAACATCATAGTCCAGGAGACTCCTGTCTGACCTCGTCCGTCAACCTGTCCATCACCACTGCAAACAGGAAAGGGCTCAGGGCCGATCCTTGATGCAGTCCAACCTTCACTCTGAACCAGTCTGTCGTACCTACTGCACACTTCACTGCCGTCACACTGTCCTCATACATGTCCTGCACCACCCTCACATACTTCTCTGACACACCTGACTTCCTCATACAATACCACAACTCCTCTCTTGGCACTCTGTCGTCGCTTTCTCTAAATCCACAAATACACAATGCAATTCCTTCTGTCCTTCTCTATACTTCTCCATCAACATCCTCAAAGCAAATAAGGCATCTGTGGTGCTCTTCCTCGGCATGAAACCATACTGTTGCTCACAGATGGTCACCTCTTCTCTCAGCCTGGCTTCCACTACTCTTTCCCATAACTTCATGGTGTGACTGATCAACTTAATTCCCCTGTAGTTACTGCAGGTCTGCACATCTCCCTTATGCTTAAAGATCGGTACCAGCACACTCCTTCTCCATTCCTCAGGCATCCTCTCCCCTTCCAGAATCCTGTTAAACAATCTGGTTAAAAACTCCACTGCCATCTCTCCTAAACATCTCACGCCTCTACCGGTATGTCATCTGGTCCAACCGACTTTCCATTCTTCATCCTCTTAATCGCTGCTCTCACTTCCTCCTTACTAATCCTATCTACATCCTGCTTCACCAACTCCACATCCTCCAACCTTCTCTCTCTGTGATTTTCCTCATTCATCAGCTGCTCAAAATACTCCCTCCACCTTCTCAACACACTCTCCTCACTAGTCAACACATTTCCCTCTCCATCCTTTATTGCTCTAACTTGCAGTACATCCTTCCCAGCTCGGTCCCTCTGCCTGGCCAATCGGTATAACTCCTTTTCTCCTTCCTTAGTGTCCAACCTCTTATACAGCTCCTCATATGCCTTTTCCTTGGCTTTCGCCACATCCCTTTTTACCTGCTGCCGCATCTCCTTGTACTCCTGCCTACTTTTCTCATCACTCTGTCGATCCCACTTCTGTTTTGCCAACCTCTTGCCCCTAATGCTCTCCTGCACTTCCTCATTCCACCACCACGTCTCCTTGTCTTGCTTTCTATTTCCAGATGTCACACCAAGTACTTTTCTAGCTGCCTCCCTCATCACTCCTGCAGTAGTTCCCTAATCATCCGGCACCTCTTCACCACCACCGAGCCCCTGTCTGACCTCTTCCCTGAACCTCACACTACACTCTTCCTCCTTCAGTTTCCACCATCTTATTCTTCTTTCAATCCTTACATTCCTCCTCTTCTTCTTCGCCTCCAAAACCATCCTACAGACCACCATCCGATGCTGTCTAGCTACACTGTCCCCGCCAACACCTTACAGTCTCAATCTCCTTCAGGTTGCATCTCCTGCATAGCACATAGTCCACCTGTGTGCACCTTCCTCCACTCATATCGTCACCCTATGATCCTCCTTCTTCTTAAAATACGTGTTCACCACTGCCATTTCCATCCTTTTAGCAAAATCTACCACCATCTGCCCTTCCACATTCCTCTCCTTAAAACCATACCTACCCATCACCTCCTCATCACCTCTGTTCCTTCACCTACATGCCCATTAAAGTCTGCCCCAATCACCAATCGTTCTTTCCTAGGTACACCATCTACCACTTCATCTAATTCACTCCAGAATCTTTCCTTTTCCTCCATCTCACAGCCAACTTGTGGAGCATAGGCACTGATGACATTTATCATCATCCTTCAACTTCCACCTTCACGATCATCACCCTATCAGAAACTCTCTTCACCTCCACTACACTCTTACTGTACTCTTCCTTCAGAATCACCCCTACACCATTTCTCTTCCCATCCACACCATGATAAAACAGTTTAAATCCACCTCCAATGTTCCTGGCCTTACTCCCTTTCCACTTGGTCTCCTGAACACACAGCATATCTACCTTTCTCCTCTCCATCATATCAGCTATCTCTCTCCCTTTACCCGTCATAGTACCAACATTTAAAGTACCAACCCGAACCTCTACTCTCCTACACTGCTCCTTTTCCTGCCGTCTCTGTAGACGTCTTCCTCCTCTCCTCCTTCTCCTCCTTCGGCCAACAGTAGCCCAATTTCCACCGGTACCCTGTCGGCTAACGATACCTGTGGCGGTCGTTGTTAACCCGGGCCTCGACCGATCCGGTATGAAATTCTCCTTTGTGATCCGCATATTTGATTTGGCACATGTTTTACGCTGGATGCCCTTCCTAATGCAACCCTCCCCATTTACCCGGGCTTGGGACCGGCACTAAGAGTGCACTGGCTTGTGCCCCCCTAATGGCTGGGTTAGATAAAAACAAACATACTCCATGTAAAATAGTAGTGAACATTATCGCAAAACAAAAAAGTACTGAATCATAAATGTACTGAATGAAATAAATCTGAATATATTCATTATATTATAGAAGAAATACATAATAAATATAATGTAGCGCTCTTCTAGAGATTCGCCTCTAGAGGCTGCTCTCGTAATGACAGCGGACCGAGACACGGAAAAACTATCGGTATTAATTTTTTTGCCGATTGTTCCAGCACCCAACTGTCTGTGCACATTAATCGCCAAAACCGAGTAATTGGTTGACCTCTAGTCTGTATGTGTGTACATTACATGCAGTCAACCAACATATAGGTTCTGTTTGACGACACATTTTGGACACTCAAGACGTTATGTCTCTGAATGAACAGATTGTGTGAGCTTCACTACCAAATTTGCTGATAGACTGGCTTTAGCAGAGTTTTCACATTCCAGGTCATGTCTCTCTTCCTCTCTTTCACTTTTGCTTTGAGTCTGACCTCTCAGAAAACTAATAAAATGGAATAATGGAGCATAATGGATGCAGTACACAGTACAGTTTCTCAGGGCAGGAATTATGAGCGTTATTATGAAACTGTGATTAAGTTGTAATTATCACAATTCCGTCCTCCAGGTTTGTGAGTAAAGCATATCGAGAGTTATCACTACCCTGTTCTGTGTAATAACCCATTGAGCCAAGCTCTAAGCTCTAAGGAGAGCAGGAAGCATCGAAGAACTGATAAGAGTGTTTTATTTGAGACCAGAAATGTCTCCTGCCAGTTGGCGCTCCACACACACGCACACATCACGTCTCGATCTCGCTGCAGAGCTTCATTGGCAATCTGCCACCTCCATCTATATAGTCTTATAAAGGGAAATATAATAACTGATAATCAAATTTTCTTTTATGATGCATCGTTCCTAGCCTTGGACACTCACACAACCACACACACACATACATATATGAGCAACACTTCCATTCCCAGATCTCCTGTGTAGAAGCTTTAGTAGATGCTCGTGAGTGAAGATCCTGCCAGATAGCTTTAGATGAATCATATCTCAGCTTGCTACCTATGGGAAGGTGCGTGGTAGCTACTACTCCATGCTGCTCTCGGATGCTTTCCGTCCACATCAGGTGCTCTTGGCGAAGACTGCACAAGATTAGGTTCTTATTGAAAGTGCCATTTTAGCGGTGAGGGCGACAGAAAGTCTCTGGTGAAAAGCAGTGGTGGACGAAATACACAAACCATGTACTTAAGTATAAGTAGCGATACACTCTGTAAAATATTACTAATAGGTAAAAGTGCTCATTTGAAACTTTCATTCGAGTAAAAGTAAAAAGGTTTTTGCCTTCCAAAGTACTCTCAGCACACCGATCTAGTGTCCAAAAGTGTCTTCCATCATTTATTCTTCTCAAAAGGTTCTGCTTGCTGTTGAACTGACTCTGAACTGTATGTTGGTGATAAGTAGATAAACCGAGCGCCAATCAAAAAAAAAATTCAAAACATGTTGCGTGTTGGACCAGTTATGTATTTCTAAAATGTAATAATTACGATACGAGGTGGTATTAAAAAGTTTAGAGAATAGTTTTGTAATACACCAACAGATGGCAGCACAACGCGGCTCGCAAAGTCACAGGGAGCTCCTGCAGACTTCGCCCTTTCCCCGTAGTTGAAGATCTGCTCAAAGGTCGCCGTTTTGACACCATTGAGGTGATCCCGCTCCAATCGCAGAAGGTGCTTGAGACACTTTGGGAAAAAAAAAAGACTTCCAGGACACATTCCAGAAGTAGCAGGAATGTTCAGAGTGCTGTATTGCTGTGCAAAGGGACTATTTTGAAGGTGATGGTGTGTAAACGTAGATAAATAAAGTATTTTCTTGTAAACAGAGTCTCTAAACTTTTTGATACCATTTTGTATATGACTTTGACTTGTAGTAAAGTTGAAGTAAAAGTCTCCCCAAATGGAAATACTTCAGTAAAGTACAGATACATGAAAAAGCTACTTAAGTACAGTAACAAATTACATTTCACTTCACTGGAGAAAAGCCAAGCCGACCTTTATTTGTTTTGAATATCGCGTAGTCTGACCTCTGATGTTTCATCAGTTCACAATCCAAAAGTAATAACGTGTTACTATTTCTCTGTATTGTAGGATCTGAAGGATGAGAAGCAGAAGGCGCGCATGGCTGCAGCCCGAGCCGTGTTGGAGAAATGCACCATGATGCTCCTCACTGCTTCTAAGGTCTGTAGACGGTACAGTAGAACCACTACTGATTTTAAATGAAGCCAAATCCCAAGCTGGCTCTATTGCAACATCATTACTCCTTTTTAATTTTTTTAATTTAATTGAATTTTTTTTCTCTCATTGACTTTCCAAAAGGGTGCTGCATAGTGCCTTTAAGACTTCTAAAAACTGAACCCATAAGGGTGCCTACTGAGCCTTGTCTCTAATGGGTTAATGATAATTGGGTTTTCAACATAAGCTTGCATTTTGTCATAACAGTTGGGAAGCTGTTCTCAGCTCAGCATGGCCTCAAAACAAAAATGAGACACTATATTAAATGCAATTTATGATTTTTTTTACATTGAGGGCGAAAAAAAAAAAAGAGCTATAAACCACACTACAGTTGTTGTATACGTATAAAATCCTCTCGACCTTATATTACGAGGTAAATCGTGTTTCTTTTTAGTGTCGGGTCTGTTATATATCAAAATGTAAATATTGCAATATTATTACTGGCGCTAGTTATTATAGGGGGCGGGGGGGTCTAGATATAAACCTTTTAATGCTTTTTCTCACACTGTTATAGAGACTTATCCTTTTCCTTCGCCACATATTCTCTAAAGTAATCTAGAAACGTTGGAAAGATTAAACTGCTTGTGTCTTCACCCAGTACGACTCCGAAAACAAGACCAGTTCTGAAACACGGGTGTAATAAATTATATACAAGGTGGTATCTATCACGAAGTTTTGAGGCTACTTTTGTAACACTCCAACAGATGGCAGCACAAGGCTTGCACACGCAGTCGCAGGGAGCACCGACTTTTATAAGTCAGCGTGCCAAAAGACACCGTCGTGTGTACATCGGGAGCTGTGCAACTGATGCTATTTTGACCACGTGCGTTACCACGTCTGTGATTTTCCCATCAAGAGCAAGTTAGAACAAAAATGCGAACGTAAAATTCTGCATGAAACTGGGCAAATCTGCCACAGAAGTTCCAGATGATTCGGCGATGCTGCAATGAGTCGTTCGAGGTGTTTTGAGTGCCACACGCGCCTCAAAAGCAGTGCATCGACAAAAGATGAGGAAGACCTTTAACAAGCTCAACCACAGAAAATGTCAAAATCATTCAGCAACTTGTGCTTAATGATCGTCGGAGAACAATCCACAACATTCCGGCCATTGTCGGTGTGTCATACGAAACAGTTCAGGCAATCCTCACGTGTGAGGGTCCAGACCGTCAATAGCGAGTCCTATTGGCAGGTATAAGGCACCTGAGGGAGGACATTTGGAAAGCGATCGGAGCAGTGGCGTGATAGTCTTGAAACTTTTTGATACCACCGCAAAATTAATGTATTAAAATATATATATATATATATAATTGCAACAGAATTTAGCAAAATTTTTTGACCCCTGTGGATCTTCTGGTTCCATTTTAATACTAAGAACTAGGAGGCCTCACAAGTTCTCCTGGGGTGCACGTAAGTTTCCTCCAGGTTCTTACTTTTCTTTCTACCTTTAAAATGAACAACGTGTGAACATTAGCAGGTTTACTAAAAGGACGTTTATGCACATTTGGACTTAATTCTAATTGTATTTTCTGTATTGAAAAACAGCTTGTTAGACCCATCTAAAATATTTCATAAAGATTTCACTTATGATGGTCAGTGGCACAAGAACACATCATCAAAAGCATGTTGAATTTGTCAAATATTTTTTAAATGATTTTTTTAATTTTAGGTAGATGAGATCGAATTGGGGAAGGGCCAGGAAGACACGGTGTGTCCATTTGATTTTTTTGGAAGAATTTGAGTGTCCATTAAGACCACCCATAAGTTCTCAACAACGTTTACAGCATTTACCAAACGTCTTTATCCAGAAGGACGTACAGAAGTGCTTTGAGTCTCTATCAATGAATAAATCAACACTGGTTCACTAGATTACAAACTTCAGCTACCCTCAGCCGAAACTCTGTTGAGTGGAAATATAGAACGCTTTTCTTTTCTTTTTTTTTTTTTTTTTTTTTTTTTTTTTTTTAATAGTACATTGCACTTATTGTGCAATGTACAATAAGTGCATTATTTCTCTACTGCAATATATTACAATTACTGCAATATATTATAGCAATACTGTATTACTTTCTTTTGTCTTGCAATTTAGGTGGCTTTGAAAACTTACATTTAGTCCTTAGCTCTGTGTTGTCTGACGTAGCTTAACTTTTTTGTATGTAGCACCAGGGTCCTGGAGAAACAGTGTTTAATTTCACTGTGTCAGCAATATATGATGGAAATTACAATAAAAGCTTCTTGACTTGACTTGACCTGATCTCAACCACACTTGAACACCTTTGGGATGACCTGTAACACTAACTGACCCCCAGACCTTCCTCACTTAACATTAGTGACTGATCTCCCTAATACTCCTGTAGCTGAATGATCATAAATCATCACACCTATGCTCCAAAACCCGATGGAAAGAATTCCTTGTATAGTGGAGGCTGATTTATCGACACAGGGGACCAGCTTTGTTCTGCTTTTGGTTATGGAAAAGACTATGACTGCCGTTCAGAAGCAATTACTTCTAATTGCTGACAGTGTTTAAGGTAAAACAACAGTTACTTGGCAGGTATGGTATGACCGATAAATGATATATACATTTTTACATTTACAACTGACTTTTTCAGCCATATATGGTTCTTTCACAAACAAAATTATCACGAAGAGGTAGACAATTGTATAGAATGTGGTAGAATTACATTTCTCCTTCACTTGAACTGGGAGACCCAAACCTGTTCCAGCATGACAATACCCCTGTGCACAAAGTAAGCATCAGGAAGATATGGATTACATAGTTTGGAGTGGAAGATCTCCTGCTATAGAGGTCCAACCCTATGGGACTTTGGGAGGAATGTGACTGCACCCCAGGCCCCTTGTAGCTAAATGAGCACACTCAGCTTTCCACAGCTATTCTCCAAAATCTAGTAGAACATCTTCAGTCTAGGGTGGAGGTCAATATAACAGCAAATGGGGACTAAATGTGGAATGTTCAAAATGACATGAATTTTTTTTAATTACATTTTTAAAGTTTAACCTTGCCTTGGCAATTTTATTTTTTTTTAACCTTGCCTTGGCAATATTGTGAAAGGACTCAAAGAAAAAAAAAGGGCCACTTTTACCCATAGATGTCTAAAACTTTGAGAGAATCCAAACCGTAAAGGTCTAAACTTTGTTTAAGCTGTTCGAGTCCATATTGAAAAAGACATCAGCTTAATCACAGACCAGCCTTCAAAATGTGTCTGATGCACCTGGGCAGCATTTGGAATAAAATCTTTACATCTTTAAATGCTATATTTTATTTATTATCAAGAGAGCCAGTTAAAGGAAGCCTTAATATTTTAAAACAATAGATAGAAAGAAATAACCAAATAAATTTACTTCCCCAGGCCAATTACTTAAAATGAAATAGCAGTCATGAATGATCATTTCATTTACATTTTATTTAATGCAATTCATTTGTATTTGTCGAGCGCTTTTAACAATAGACATTGTCTTGAAGCGGCTTTACAGAGATAAAGAGGTTATAAAGATGCAATATACAAATTAAGCGCCTATAAGTATCCCAAATGAGCGAGCCAGTGGCCATGGTGGAGAGGGGAAAACTGCATGGGATGTTATGAGTGAGAGACCTTGAGAGGAACCAGATTTAAAAGGGAACCCGTCCTCATTCTCATGTCTATTTAATACAGTTAATAATGGTAACTTAGTAAAAGTAAAAGTTTAGTAAAAGTAACTGTTCATTCAAACTGTAGCCCAGAGCCCACTGTATTGTCCTTGAGTTGCTCAGTAACTTCACGAATCATTTATTAGTTGTGATCACTGGCTAATCATTACCCATATCATGCACTTTGATTTGTTTCAATGCATGTTGCCATTACTTTTTCTCTTGTTTTTCTCTCCCCAGACATGTCTGAGGCACCCAGACTGCGAGTCCGCACGAATCAACAAGAACGCCGTGTTCCAGCGCATGCGTCTGGCTCTGGAGCAGGTTATCGAGATTGTAACAGATGCCAGGAGCAGTGGCGAGGCCAAAACACTGCCCATCAGTATCTATGCTGGAATTAAAGACCTTAAGGTACAGTCGTGGGTCAAGAGCTTGTACACTCAGATTTTAGATGAATTCGAATTTTGTTTTGTTTTTTTGTTGTTTTTTTGAGACTCAGGAGACTCAGTGCATTGTTTTTCAACCAGTTTGGTTGCCCGGGTTCAAATGATTCGATCCATAGTTTGTATGTCTTTTGGGAATAATAATAATAAAAAAAAAACACAGGTGTTTCACAGATGTTCCTTCATTAACAGGTAATGTGTTTGAGAAGCTTCTCAGTCATCTAGGTGCGGTCGAGTTGAGTCATGTCAACTGGACTTCTATCTGGTTGGGTGGAAACGTTTCAGGTGTAAAATCCTTCACTCAACATCTGTTTAGGTGCCCTTTTATTCATCCCAAAGAAGATCAAGACCTCTTTGCACGTCCACCAGAAAAGCCACACCTCCTACCTATTAAACTAATTTTTAATATAATAAAAGCCACACCTCCTACCTATTAAACTAATTTTTAATATAATAAAATATAATATTTACCCACTCTTTGCTTTTTATACTCCTCCTAACTACATTCAGGAGTCAGATTTGGTGCTTTTATTCAAATGGCAAATTTCCAGACATAAAATACGTTCGTTGATTGATTCGTTTTCAAACTGATTACATTACTGTTTAATAAGAAAATTTTTATTTCAGTATTATTCTCAAGGTTTGCATCATGTATCCTGTGTGTGTTTGTTTCAGAATAAGGTGGAAGGGTTGAGGGAATCTCTGTACTGTTTGCCGTGTGAGACCGTAGCAGCTCAGCTGGAGGCTCTGGTAGAACAGACCGAAGACTTCACCGATTCGGCGTACACTAGCCATGAGCAGCGCGAGAGCATCCTGCAGCTCTGCCACGTGACACAGCAGGAAGCCAAACAGCTCATCTCCGCCTGGAGTCAAGCAGTATGATGACCACACACACACACACACACACACACACACACACACACACACACACACACACACACATGCACATGCAAAAAAAAAAAAACAGGCGTCGCCTATTAGTTAAACTTACGTTTACAGAACAGCCAATTCACACACATTTTGTTCGTTCGAGCGGAGCATGTTAATATGCGCCAGGCAGCTGCTCTCGTTCTGTTGCCTGAAGGACAACAAAGCTGCCCAGACCTTGCTCTTAATTGGTGCTCTTAATACCAACATTTCTTTCAGAGAAATAGTTTAATGTTAGGAAATAACAAAACGTTTCGAGACTAGTTCTGTAACATGCCAGCAGAGGGCAGCACAAGGCTGCACGCACAGTCACAGGGAGCAGCGGCATTCATATGTCAGCTGTGCAACTGGTGCTATTCTGAACACGTGCGCACCCTCCCTACTCCCCAGATTTGGCTCTTGCGGACTTCGCCCTCTTCCCAAAGATAAAGATAAAGATCCAGCTCCAAGCTCCCTGTTTTGACACCATTGTGGAGCTTGACAGGCTTCAAAAAGAAGAATTCTAGGAACGTTGGGAGCGCTGTATTGCTGTGCGATGGGACTATTTTGAATAGTGTGCATAGATAAATAAAGTACTTTCTCATAAACAGAGCCAGTCTTGAACCTTTTCCGATACCACATATTTAGTCTTTGTCCTGTATAACTCTGTAGCTCAGGGGTTGCCAACTCGTCGATCTCGAAGGTAGTATGGTTAGAACATTTTGGATCAATAAAGCAAAAAAAATAACATTCAGCGCAGAAAGGCCTCACTGCAGACAGAATTTGCGTTTCACATATCGACAAACGAAATCAGATAAATGCTCTAAGCGCAGCGCAACATCGATGCACCCAAAAACAATACAAAAATGATTAACACTATTACATTCGAACAGAATAAACCTTTACAGAATCTCTCAGACATTTGTATAATATTTAAACCCCTGCCACCATGATGCTCCAGCGTCGCTCACGGATCGTGGAGAACGAAACTTACTTTAAATATGTCACAGCAGGGGTGTGTGTGTGGGGGATTAATCATGCCTGTTAAAAATATTTATTATAAACTTTTTTCTTTTTTATTTACATTATCATCATAACAGTCTGTAAATTATTTTATTGTTAGAAAACCGGTAGTTCTATGTGAAATTAGACATTCGAGTACCCCCATATAAAGAAAATGGTACGATCCTCGTTTCAGAACACCTCTGCGAAGATATGAACGAAAGATTGGCTCCTCTAATCGAACCATCAAATCTTCGACTATTTGGCGTAACCCCTAATTTTGTCACATGCCTCTTCTTTTCTAACATTTCTAGCATTTTTTTGTTGGTCATTTTGACTTGGGCATTTTAAAAGTAGCTTACTAGCCGAAAAAGTGTGAGCACTTTCAACTTGCTGTAGTTCATCAGTCCTGTAGACGTTCTTTCATCCTTGAGTACCCTGTCACGTTTCTGAAGTCTCTTGAAAAGCCTTTCACTTTGCACTCCTCTTGCAAAGACACATGCCTTTCACAGAATCCCATCAGACACTAGTGTTCATCAGCCGGGTTTAAAATGTCCAACCCTGTTGAACTGATTCTTACAAGCCACTAAGGAACGTGTAAAATGTTCGCCGGAAAATGGCGAATTGAAATCGGACGAAGGAAAAATTTGATGAAAATGTGATGTGCAATGAGAGATTTTTTCTGCCGTCTGAGCCTCAGAATTTAGAAAAGTGTAGGTTTCGTTGTGTTGTATGTAACACAGCAAATTTTACATCTGTTCAGTGTTAAGTTTTCTCTGGTATGCTGTTCGTGTCTGTCAGTGATTCATAACATGATATCCATTACATACAATGCCTGGATAAAAAGTCACCACCCTGCATTAACAAAGCAAATAAGCCACACCAAAGTAAGACATGGTAGCTCAGTGGTTAAGGCTCTGGGTTACTGATCGTAAGGTTGGGGATTTCAAGCCCTCGTATCTCCAAGCTGCCACTAATAGGATCCTTGGCCAAGGCTTTTAACCCTTTGTGCTTCAGGGGGCGCTGTATCATGGCTGCCCCTGCGCTCTGACCTCTGCGATAGATATGCGAAGAAAGAATTTCACTGTGCTGTAATGGTCATTCGTCATGTATTGGTCAAATATTAAAAAATAGCCACCTTTACCTTGTACCTATCCTGCATAGTACCTACACTACAAACTGGTGGGGGCAGTGTTATGATATGGGGTTAGTTCAGTAAGTCAAGTCGAGGTTTTAGCAACGTTATGTGGCCAAAAAGTGTGGTCAGCTGACTAACTGAATTGTGTTTTTACATCTACAGAATGTTTCTTCCCTGGTAGCGCAGGTTCAAATTGTGAAAGAGGGGTTTTTACGGAGCATCTTTGGGATGTACTGGAAAAGACTTTATGCAGTAGTCCGACATCGTCAGTAAGACTTCAAGATCTTGGCGAGATTTTTGTATATAGTCTAAAGAATACGTTTTTTTATAACTTTATTTTAGGTAATCTCGAATAGTCAATGCTTTGATAGGAGAAGTCTGATTCGACTACCAATCTCGCAGTCAAACCCCTGCAGATGGTGACAGGTTATATTAAATGTTTTTAACATACATACGTGAATAAACTTGACAATTCTGATTCCACTATGTAAATCCTTAGCTGGGGACACCCCTAAAAGATTTTATTCATTTGACTGATGTAAAATGTCTAGTGATGTAACGTTACCTGCTCAACTGGCTGTGAAATTTAAATAGAATAATTACTGCTGCATGTCAGACACACTGTCTGAGCCGTGACTGGCAAGAGCATTGAGAGCATGTGCTAATGGACTCGATAAGAGCCGGCATGCCGCAGCCTGTCTGGTGTTTGTCTTGACACCATTCTATAATCCTCCTGGCTGAAGAAAAAAAAAAATGAGTCGTCCCACCTGTCTTGCCTCAGAGGACAGCAGCGAATAGTTACAAAGTGCACCTGAATTGCACTAACGAGACGTGCTAAATTTAGCGAGGTCTGAAAACCTGAAAAGCATTTTTTTTTTTGTTCTGTGAGTAGCAGTCAATCAAAGCCAAAGACGTGACTGAGGAATTGGAAGTGGCTATTCTGAAGACCTGTCATAATCTCGCTGAGCTAAGACGTGAGGTGAGACATCTGGCAGTAGTTGTATCTATTTTTCTGTAAGTGTGTATGTGCGTGTTGTTAAACACCATACCCTTATTCTTTCCCCTTCTCTATCTTCCTGTGTGGTGCTGCCCTGCCCTGTCAGCTCCACAAGGTAGCAGTGGGACGGGCCAGCGAGCTGCTGAAGCTGCACTCGGATCACGCCGTGCTCCAGGCTCTGAAGTCTACAGGAGGTGAGGGCAACGTCGAGGCAGTGGCTGATTACGCCCGCACGCTCACTGAGCACAGGGAACAGCTGGTAGAGGTGAGCAGGACAAGCCAAACGCAGACTCACCCAGTCTTATCCTGTCTTATGTCCGGGAACTGTAGCACTTATACATTTCCTTATGTGTGTGGTTTCAGACCTGCAGACTGCTGTGCCACATCTCGGGGACGGAGCCTCTGGAGATCACGTGCATTCATGCAGAGGAGACCTTCCATGTCATTGGTCCACAGGTATCAAGGGACTTGGGTCGGACACACACAGCGATTTGACACTTTGTAAAGGCCAATTCACACAAAGAAGCATTCCTGATGTTTACCTCATGCTGATGGTACCTCATTTTGAATCAGTGTTTTACTCCAACACATTTTATAGTCCGTACTGTTGTAGGAATCTAATCAACCGAGGCCTTCAGTGGTGTCCTGCCTGAATCAATCCACCTCTCAATGCCTTTATTATGACGCCACAGCTATAGAAATTAAATTCATCCCAAAGGTGTTCAGTAGGGTTGAGATCAGAGCTCTATAGCAGGCCACGCAAGATCTTCCACTCCAAACCAGGTAAAGCATATCTTATATCATGAAGCTCGCTTTGTGCACAGGGGCATTGCCATGCTAAAACAGGTTTGGGTTTGCAAGTTCAAGTGAATACAAAAGCGTATTATATTGCAAGAACCACATATGGCAGGAAAGGTCAGGTGTCCCAACACTGCTGTCCATATACTGCAGTTTCAGACCAGAGCAAGATTTCAGTTTAGGTGAAGGTTCTACTTTGAAAAATATTCTTTACAATAAAAAAATTTTGATATATTGTCAAAATATCCTCCAAAGCAGGCAAGAAATGTTTTGTGCCCTGGTTCACAAGCTTTGTGATTAGGTATTAAGCATAGCAGAGGTGATCTCACATCTGCTTGTAACACCGACGCTTAAAGGTCAAGCAGCCAATAAGGGCGCAACATGGAGCAGTAGCATCAGGTGTGCATGTTAATAGATCCATCAATAATTTAGAAAAACCAGCAGGTTTCAATTTTATTAATAATAAAAACGTAGGATTTATACATACTCACATACTATATGGAAAAAAGCATTGGGACACCTGAATTTTTGAGCCATTTGTGGTTCTTCCCCAAATTGTTACCACAAAGTTGGAGGCACACAGTTGTGTAGGATTTTCTTCAAATGTGGTAACATGAGATTTTCCCTTGAAATGACCCAAACTTGTTGCCCCTGCTCACAAAGCCGTCTTCATGGAGATACGGAAGTGTCGATGAGTTGGAAGTGTATGGAAGATCTTAAATTGGAGTTTAGACCTCAACTCTACCGAACATTTTTGGGATGAACTCGAACGCTGACCAGGCCTCCTCACCTCTCCACAAGCACACTCAAATCTAGGGAAACATCTTTCCAGAAGAGTTGAGGTTATTATAACAGGGGACTAAACGTGGAATGGGATGTTAAATATAAAGCACATATAAATCTTATGGTCACGTGTCCACAAACCTTTGTCCGTATAGACCTTCTTCATACTGTATATGAAATACTGTGTTAGAATGTCAATGAAACAACAGCGATCCTTTTTTTACCTGCATGATCCTTCATCTTGTTTCTGCTCAGATCATCTCAGCAGCTCAGACACTGGCTCTTCACCCCAAAAGCAAGATAGCCAAAGAGAACCTGGACGTCTTCTGCGAGGCCTGGGAGTCGCAGCTGTGCGACATGGCCATCCTGCTCAAAGAGATCAGCGACGTGTTTGAAGGCCGCAGAGGTAACCACTGAAAACACCTTGAATCCTACATCCTGAAATCTATATTCAGAGCACACCAAGGTCTACACTTCAGTGTCAAGTGAAATTAATTTACTTTTACAATTCCTAGTTATGATTGGATGATTATTTCCATTAGACTTTGTTATTATGTAATCTCTCAGTCTTAATAAATAAGGGTAATATTACTGACCTTCAGTCCCACTTACACTGTAGATTAATAAGCAATCTCTTTAATTTTATATACGGACAAATGTTTGTAGACACCTGACTGTTAGATCTGTATTTGCTTTTTGAACATTATGTTCCACATTTAGTCCCTATTTCCTGTCATAATAACCTCCACTCTTCTGGGAAGATGTCCCACTGGATTTTGGAGTGTGCTTGTGGAAATTTGTGTGGAGATTCATTCAGCCACCAGGGTGTTAGTAAAGTCAGTTAATGATGTAATTAATGATGGGATGCAGTCAGTGTTCACGTTCCTTCCAAAGGTGATCAATAACCCATGTATAGCATCTTCATGAAGCTCGATTTGTGCACAGGAGCATTGTCATGCTCGAACTGGTTCAGGTCTCCTAGTTAAAATGAAGGGGAAATGTCTTTCTAATAGACACAAAGGCATCCTGTGCAATTGTGTACCTTTTAGTTTGTGAAAGAACCACATATGGCTGGAAAAGTCAGGTGTCCCAATACTTTTGCACAAACAACGAAGATGTAATATTTTAAAGTTAGCTGATTTGAGTTTTAGGTTTATTATGTGAGGCTTCAGGTGTGTTTTATTGTGTCAGTGTGTAAAAGATGTGGCTGTTAATAGGCAAGGCCATTTTTGCAGCATTTATACAGTTCTTTCAAAATCCTGACTGATGACTACGGATAAAACCATTATAAAAAAATCTCTACATTTATCTGTAAGTTTTGGATAGTAGAGTTTTTTTTTTCCCCTATTCACAAAAAAAACCTCCGCAAGCAAAAAGCAATAACATACAGATGACTTACGATTTTTATTTTCTTACGATACGGCTAATTACATTTACACACGTTACTGTAATTGAGTAGTTTTCTTTTGTGTACTTCTGCTTGTTAAAGTAGTTTTTTTAAATCTGGATTTTCACTTAGATTTAAGTATGTATTGTTTAAAGTATTGTACATCGCTACAGTTGAAATCATATCTGTTACTGAGCAAAATCAAATTAGCTGCGAAAGTGCATAGCTAACATTAGACTGAAGGCATGGACTTATGGTGGTATTTTTTTATTTTTTTGTTATTGCGCTATTTAAGTGTTCCTTTAATTAAGAACAACTAGAGATTTATATCCCCTAGTCCTAGTTACTTCTTGAGTAGAATATTTTATTACTTTTTCCACCTCTGTATATACAGTGGAACCTCGACACTCGCAACCTCGATTGTTTGCGACTTTTCATTTGGAACCGGACTAAGAGTAACTCGCGAAAATCTGATAGTTGCCGAGAAGCCGCGAGAGTTTGTACTAATAAATTACATCAAAATGTTGAAAAAACTATTTTATTATTGTATTATTCATTTAAAGTAGTAAATAAAACATTTATGACAAGTAATTCACACTTTTTGTTGAGTTTACACTACAGTACATGTACAATTCCCCTTAAAAAGGTACCATCAAAAGTCAAAACATTTTTTTGTTACTCACGAGGGGTCATAGAACATAACCCCCGCGAGTATCGAGGTTGCACTGTATACTGTATAAGTTATACAGTACTATAAACTGCTGTTTTTTGCTAAATTATGTAATGTAATTAGTTAAATTAAATAGCAAATTACAGTATATGACTCCATACTGATCACCATTCTTTAAGACTCTGAATTCTGGATAAGATCTTTAAGTTTATGTATTGCTATATTTTCTTAAATGCCTTCGGCTTCAGGCATTCTTTTTTCCTCGTGTCATACGTCAGTGTGGACTTTATCCTGAAGTAGCAGTCCAAGGCCTGGGGCAGATGCTATAAGCAGCACAGGCACTTTAAAAAAAAAAGCCTCCCCACAGTCGCTGCCACACCTTCTGCCACAGTCTCTGAAAGTCAGCTGCATTTCATTGGCATTACGGCGCCATACATTAACTTCTCTTTTAAAGGTGGCTCTTTTGAGAATAGACGAAGCGGCACTGTAGCAGTAACAAAACCTAGATTTGATTCTCTTTTTTTAATGGCTTGTGTTCATCAAGTAACCACTTTTTCATTTCTAGGCGATAAAAGATCATACCTGTCGTTACCTCGGCCAGGGGTGAGTATCGTTTCAGTACAATTCAATAGAAAACTTTTTAGACTCCCTTTCTGCATGTTTGACATGTATAACGTTGTGTTTGGAATGGTTCTTTGGTTGCATACATTTTATTTTTTTAAGTACCTTAACCTTTGGATTTTTAATGAATCTATCAGTGTTGTATTTCATATATTATTCAAGCAATACACTCCCTATACTCCCTCAATTATTCAGGATTTACACTGTGCAGAATTAAGCAGTAGATGTAAATCTGTACATATTGCTGAATGTTAAATGCATTAAATAATAATAATAATAATGTATGTACATAATAATCTTTATTTTTCTGTATTAAATCATTTTAAAACATTAAAGTGTGACAAACATGCAAAAAAAAATAAGAAATCAGGAAAACACTTTCATACCACTTTATCTATCTATCTATCTATCTATCTATCTATCTATCTATCTATCTATCTATCTATCTATCTATCTATCTATCTATCTATCTATCTATCTATCTATCTATCTATCTATCTATCTATCTATCTAATAGATATAATGAAATAATTTTTCCCCCCAATTTGTCTCCGACTCTCATTATGCTCAGAAGCACTCTGCCAATCTGAAGACTCCGAAGGCGGCCAAGCTCGACACAGAGGTACAACTCAACTCACCTCAACTTAACTAAACAACAGTTTGTTTGCAGAACTCACTTTGACTTTGTTGCATTGCTTGGCCAATATTCCAACCGCTGTAATGCTGTAACCAGTGATTGAGAGAATTAAGCAAATGTAATTTGCGAAGATACAATGTACTGGGACACCTGACTTTTCCAGCCATATTTGCTTCTTCCTCAAGCTGTTAGCACAAAGCTGGAGGTACACAATTGTAGAGGATGAATTTGGATGTGGTAGCATGACATTTTCCCTTCACTTGAAACAAACCTGTGCACAAACCTGTGCACAAAACCTGTGCACAAAGCCAGCTCCATGAAGATATGGGTTGGAGTGGAAGATCGCCTGCTATCGAGCTCAGACCTCAACCCTAATGAACACCTTTGGGATGAATGTGAATGCTGACTGCACCCCAGGCCTCCTCACCTTCTCACCTACATCAGTTCCTGCCTTTACACCAAAAACTACACATCATCTTAGAAGAGTGGAGGTTATTACAGCAGCAAATAGGGACTAAATGTGGAATAAGATGTGTATAAAGCACATAATCTAATGGTCAGGTGTCCACAAACTTGTGTTCATAAAGTCCAGAGATGCCCAAACTGAGCTTTGATTAATGAAAAGGAAAAAAACATTTTAAAACTAAGGACCCGCTTCATGTCTCTAATTAGAGGTCACTGAAAGCTGTATTAGGTTTTGAACACTTCTAATTGTACTGTAAGTTTCACTGAGCTAGAACTTTGAACATAAAACTGCATTAGTTGAGCAGATTAGAGAGTCATGCTTTCAATTTATGAATTTCATTTTAAACATTATGAAATCGTAAATAAAAAGAACCATGACAACTTTAATTTTTGAGCTTTTATAGAAAAGAGTTTGGCCAATCCTGATATTGTGTATATAAATATCAGATTAACTAGCACATCCTACATGTATTATTTTGTTTTTTCAGCTACTAAGCTTTTTTTATTATTATTATTATTTTTTTTTTTTAGGTGTGTTGTAGTGCTCAGGATCAGACCACCATCATCAAGTTGGGACACGAACTCCGACATCTTACCTCAGATGTAGATTTGGAGCTGGAGCGCTGGGAGAATCAGGAGCACGAGGTGGTCCGACACTGTCAGGGCATGTCCAGTATGGCGTACTCCATGTACCTCTTCAGCAGGTACTGAACATTTGATCACTTAATTTTGCAATGTCAGCCAGAATGTCAGGAATTGCTTAGAGCATTATGAATTAACGAGGCTTGTTTCTCGGTCAGGGGTGGACAAATGATACATGTATTAGCTAGCTCATCAGGCACCTGAAATGGCCATTGTGTTTACTCTTGATTTGATTGTCTGCGAACGTAAATTACGAGGCTAACATGTGGTATCTACATTGGCTGGAAAGTGCAAAGCAGATAAACCAATTCGAAGGCAAATCACAAAATCCAAAAATAAACAAACAATTCTGGAAACAAACAAACAATACCGGAAACAATTGAACGAAACCAAACACAAATGAACGAAAGCAAACACAAATAAACAAATCTGGAAACAAATGAACAAATCCGGAAACACAATAACAAATTCAAAACACAACAATTTAGACAAAAATGGAAAAGGAATGTTTAATTTGCTAATGCAATATGACACATCCATCATTCAAGATATACAGGAAGTACAACAGGCTGCGGCAGAAGAAAGTGAGTGTAAAAGTTGCACTATTGAAGAAAAAAATTGGTTTAAAGTAAATGTAGAACTCAACACATGTACAAGAAACAAGTAATAAGATATAGGAAAAATTGTGTATATATTGTATTATACATGTCTCGTCCAATGAGCGGTATTTTATTTACAAACTACACCTACCTTTTCCGTTTTTTTGTCTGAATTGCCGTTATGTTTTCTGTTTTATTATTCATTTCTTTTCTGAGTGGATAATTTGAAGATTTGATGTTTCATTTTCTAAATGGTTACTTTTTTGCTCATTTGTCTTCTTCTCAGCCAATGTACATATCTAATGTAATATAAAAAATGTTGCGCTAATGAACTTCTTGGTTTCTAATGGGGCACCTATGAGATGTTATGTGTACACGTTGGCTAACATCTTTATATTTCTCTCCACAACTACAAGAGTTTTGTAACTGCTGTGTGCTGGATTTAATATCATCTCAAATCAAGACCGATTCAACACCACATAACTGCGTGCTCTAGACCTAATCTACCTTTAAAAGCGTATTTTCCTTTAGACAAGCGACAAGCTGCATCTGTGCTGGTGTATAAAGTGCAGGATGATGTGGGATTCACCTGCTTGTTGCTTGTCCCTGGTGTCTAGGCTACTGACTTGTCCACCCCTGCTTTGTATTATATTTCTCATGTTTTGACTGCACACTGCTAAGGATGTATGGATGTTCCATTAACTATTAACTTGTTTTTTGTGTGTGTGTGTGTCTCTGTGATTAGGGGTGAAGGCCTGTTGAAGACCACTCTGGACCTTTTCCAGCAAGCTGAGGCAGGTCATCAAACTCAATTGGCTGTCTCGTTTTCCTTTTCAGCACACAAGCTCGGGTCACTAAGATGGATGACGTGCCTTGTAAAAGACAGATCGATAGGTTATTAAAAGCAGCAGTCATAGTCTGTCTGTACGATGCTCCATCTCACCCTCCGGCCTTTAGGGCTTTCCGCTAAGCTTGCGGAGAAGCTGAGTTAGTTCTTTGCCTGCTGCTAGCTTTTAAAACTTCCCCAATACAGGCTCTGGACTGGTAGAGTTCAAGGGTCCGCTTAGATTCGTTGTAAACAGCTCTGCGTTACAGTTTCTCCCAGCTTGCTTTGGGGCATTTCTCAAATCATTCCTAATATTTGCAAACCAGAAAAAGCATTTTTTTTTTTTTTTAAACAATTACACAGTTTCTTGAAAAAATCCAACGTTTCTCAAAAACCATAGTTCATCTTTCAAAAGTGTGTTTGTGACAACGAACATCTCATCGCAAGTCCTTTTTTTGTTGTTCACAAACAAGATCATTAAAACGTTGAGTCATTTTGTCATTGTTACAGTGATTGAAAATTCACAAGGCTGAATTTCTACAGTACGGTGACTATAAATTTCAACAGCACAAAGGTAGAAATGATTGTATATGGGATGTTAATTGCGATAGAGATCAGACAGGATTCACACTTTTACTGTACTGTACTGGCGTTCGTTCGTTTCCTGTTCATCCATTTTCAGAAATTGTAATTCTGTGTTTCGCTCTGTCTGTCGCCGAATGAAGGTTCACGAGATTCACCTTTGAGCTGTTTTAGAGAACTAGTTGATCATTGGTTGATCTGATTCCTTACACTCGCCTTCATTAGTGACATTCAAGATTCATCTGCACAATTCATCAATTCAACACATTTACACAAAAAAAAATGTTTAATCGAAATTTATACTCGACACATTATGAGAACTGGTTTATCCAATTTGCATTCAATGACTTTTGCAATGAACTGATGCTGAAATGTTTTGGGGGTTAAAACTCTTCAGGTGAAAACCAGTACATTATATTTTGATCAACACGACATACACAACTAAAAAAGTAGGAAATAGCAAACATTCAATGAAACTAATGTGCAGAGGCATTCATAGTTTGTTTAAGGAATGCTTTTATGAAGTGCACAAGTAGTTTTTAGAAATTCACTTCAAAGCATCTGAGGGAAACCCTGTAAAAAGCAAAAACACAGTCATGTTTACTTTTTATTTATTTCAATTTCAATATTGTAAAATCGTAAAATGAGATGAACCATGCTAAATTTTCTGACATAAAAAAATCTGCCATAAATTGTACACCTTTGATTGTTTTAGAGCTTTTTGACCCTAAAAACGACTTGAATAAATGTTCAATAAATAATTATTTACTACAGAAGCCCTAAGAGGCCATGCATTATAATATTTTTTTTTTCTTTCTTGTTTTCTCGAGATCACAACACAATTTTCTCGTGATCTCGACATAAGAATAAGAATCAGTACTTAATTTTTGTGTGGTGCTCCACCAGACGTAAGATTTTTCTCGCCGGTAAAATTCGGTCTGGGGAAAACGGGGGTTTTACGTTCAAAATCATGAGAAAATGAAGTCATGATAGCGAGAAAACCTTTTTGTTTTTTGGCGAGAAAATTTAGTCGCGCTCATGATTTTTCTCAGGACTTCCGTACTTCACTGAAAACGTGTACGGAAATTTTTCTCATTGGCTTCAGAACAGTCAGATCCATTAAGAACCCGTTTTTGTTCTTATTGTGGGTATTAATTTCAATACCCAAAGACGGACAGTATGACAGCATGTGTTTGATTTCCAGCTCCCTGTGTATTTTCAGGTTCTATCAGAGTTGGGTCTGCAGCTGTGCTCCTTCCTGCACTCCTTCTCCGCACAGGTAAAATACACTCTCTCATGCACTACTCCACTCAACCCCATTACCCTCAAAACTTTCATTCAGGACCCCGCCCCGAAGGTCTGTAATGACTGCCATCTATCTCCGAGACAGAGATGCGATGCGGCTATCAGCGTTAACTAACCCTGCGTGCCCGGGACAAGCATGGGCTACTCATAATCACCCTGCCCGGTGCCTCAGCACAGCCTCTGCTCATTAATAACCTTCAGCAGGCCTGCTTTCCAGTGCACTTTATTTTAAACTTTTCAATTATTACACAAGGTGAAGGTACATATTACATATTGGTCACAAATTATTGGTCACTTTCTAAATAATAAAAATATAGTGCACCTACTAAAAATATTTTATATATATATATATATATATATATATATATATATATATATATATATATATATATATATATATATATATATATATATATATATATATATATATATATATATATATATATTAGGTGCATCTCAATAAATTAGAATGTTGTGGTAAAGTTGATTAATTTCAGTAATTCAACTCAAATTGTGAAACTCGTAGTAGTTTAAGTCTTTGGTTCTTTTAATTTTTATTATTTTGGCTCACATTTAACAAAAACCCACCAATTCAATATTCCCAAAAAATTTGAATACTTCATAAGACCAATCAAAAAAACATTTTGAGTAAATTGTGGGACTTCTGGAAAGTATGTTCATTTACTGTATATGTACTTAATACTTGGTCGGGGCTCCTTTTGCTTTAATTACTGCCTCAATTCGGCGTGGCAGGGAGGTGATTAGTCTGTGGCGCTGCTGAGGTGGTATGGAAGCCCAGGTTTTAGTTTTTTTGTTTTTGGGAGTAGTGAATTGGTGTTTTTTTGTTAAATGTGAGCCAAAATCACGTACATTTTAATCTATTTTTCATATTTTTGTACATTTGTTTTTTTTATGTAATATATCATTCCCAATAGTCTATTGTCTTCATTTTGTAGGGTTTCTCTTGCCTGCGCTGCTTCCTATAATTACTGTTTGTTTCTATCCAATTCAAATTTCAGCCATCACATCACAAATCTGCAGTGAGTGCACCAGTACTGTAGGTGCCAGGAGAGTAGAATACATGTTGAATGATGCAGATTTTGTGTTGGTAACTCCAGGGTCATCCAGCGGGAGTACAATAATGTCTGCATTTTCATGTCCTTTGATTGGAAGGTCAGAGAGCGCACTAGTCAGAACTCGCAACACGCATCTGTAGCAAACTGCGCGGGCTCTAATATACCGGTGTGGATTTGATAACTTTTATCTTTTCATTCCACAACGACTGACAGAGGGGAAAACTGATATTTAAATATGTATATATTGCTGACACATTTAGATCGCAGATTTACTTAGCATTAACTATCAAATTGAAATGGTCTTGTTTCTTTTCATAGCTGGTGGATGAAGAGAAAATGCTTCTGACGTCCGAGACGGAGAAACTGACAGCTTTTTGTCAGCAGCTCCAAATTTGTGCCAAGACTCCAGTCCAGGGAAAGAGTGCCACGTTCCAGAAGGTAACATGCTTTTAATATCAAGAAGAAAAACTCCTGTTCTTTATAGCCATTGGAAGGATTGAAATTATGTTCTTATAAAACTAAAGGATAACTATTTGAAGCTTCGGAGATGTTGTGATATTTCAGTCCATGTCTTTTATGCATCTGCCAGGACGTTAACAATTGGTTCTTTTATAACATAATGAGCCAAAACACTCCGATAAATATAGAAATATATTCGGGATTCATATGCGCCATTTGCAATGATTATCTCATTCTCTGGAATGGTATCGTATTAAAAACCTGCGGTCTGAATTAAACAGAAGGCATGTGTATATGAAATGCTCTTCATGCTCAGTCAAGATCTTCTACAAGGCTGGATTGTCCTTCAAAATAAATAAATATTTAATTTAAATAAAAAAACAAAAAAAAACAAAAAAAAAACACTAAATTAGGGCCATGCACAGACATTTTGAGGGGTAGAGGACCAAACGACAGAAAATTATTCAGTTATAAATATTCAATTAAAAGAGAAGACTAATAAGTTCACTTTATTGTAGATGTTTTTAAATAGAACATCACTATTACACATTGCTGATAACAGAAACTATATACTGTTTTGCATTTTGATATTTACCTGTTCATTTTCACAGCAAGACCTTTTTCATCATTTAGGATTCGCAGTCACATGTTATTTGTAAGAATGTGGATGTTTTGTATAAGCTTTTCAAACTTTTTAGTAGACTGACAGCAAATCGCTACAGACAAATACAAAAACAAACAGATAAATGACCAACACGGCGGCTCAACCTTTGACTAAAACAGAACGCTACTTTAAACTTTTATGTTGTATGTAGCCTCTTATGCTAATGCTAATAATTCTGGGCGTTTGTTCTCAGAAAAAGAATCGAGAGTCGGACGTTTCCGCGTCTCTCCTGCAGAACATTACATACAGTAGTAGCTACTTTAGAGGAAACAATTACGATCAGCATCACCGATCACCTGTCATAGGAACTGAAGATTGTTGTCTCAGGGTAGATAGATTGCGTTTCTAAAGCATGTACGACAAACAACTATGGTGTTAAATGTTTTTTTGGAAAGCTTGGTCATCTAACAACCAGTTTCCGTGTGTGTGTGTGTGTGTGTGTGTTCGCATGCAGGTGGACTCGACTATACACAACACCAAAGGAGTGATGACAGTGGTGGCGTCTCTCTTACCGCTGTGTGATAAACTAATCCGAAAGGTACGATCGCAAGAACATTCTCTTTATACCTTCATTATAATATATATTTTCCTAAAGCGAATAATAAGAATGCAAGAAACAGTAAAAAAAAATAAATAAATAAATAAAATAAAACACCTGCTTTTTGAACATCTACATTTGGTCCCTTTTTCTGCTGTTATCCACTGAAAATGTGATGATGATAAAATGTCCAACAACAGATCACATTTTGATTATCCTTTCCCCTCAACCTCTTCCTGTCAGTGTAAATCAGAGTGCAGCAGTGTGGATTCGCCTCAGGCCTGGAGAGAGAAGCAGCACACGCCGGTCAAAGACGACGCACTCAATGGAAAAAACTCGAACAGCTTCAGGGTTAAATCCCTGGAGCAGCACATGACCGGTCTCACCTTCTTAGAGAGCAAGTAGCTCGGAGTCCTTAAAGTCCAGAGCTAATGAAACCTGGAGTATCATTCTGAACGAACACACACACACACACACACACCGTGGCTACATATGTTTAATGTTGTGCAGTGGTTCCTGGCATTCCAGCTGCACTACTCTCAATTTATTGAAGTCCAAAAGTCTTTTAACCAAGAACTGCTTTTATTTCAGAATACATCATTTTTCCTTTTTTTTTTTTATAATTAACAATTAGAACCAATATTATGTAATAAAATATAGCAGAAAGCCACAGTAGGTTATGTCTTCTAGGGATATAATCCTGGATAGATGTGTTCTTAAAACCTTATCGGTTTACATCTAAGCAAATGAACACAGAATTCCAGCCAATCAGATTTTAGAATAGTTTTTTTTTATAATTAAAAACCGTAATAATTGGTAAAGGAAGATTTTTGAGATTGGGTTTTTATTATTCGAATTTTCTTTGTTGTTGTTGCTGCATACCCAGTTTCTCTTTTTAGCTTAAATTTTTAGAAGTAAAAAAGGAAAGGGGGAAAAAAAAAAACTAACTTATTGAAACGAATCTATAAGATCAAAAGTATTTGGACACCCGACTTTTCAGCCACATATTCCCACAAAGTTGTACACACTATACGTCTTCAACTAGGAGACCCAAACCTGTTCCAGCATAACAACGCCCCTGTGCACAAAGCAAACTCCATGAGGATATGCTTTACATGTTTTAGAGTGGAAGATCTCCTGCTATAAACCTCCAAAACTACCGAACACCTTTGGGATGAACCCTCAACTTACCTACATCAGTACCTAACTTTACTAACACCTTTGTAGCTGAATTCATCTCATACAACTATCCAAAAAAATCTTGTAAAACATCTTTCCAGAAGAGTGAAAGATATTATAACAGGAAATAGGGACTAAAGATGGAATGGAATGTTTAAAAAAAAAAAAATCTTAAAGTCAGGTGTTACAAACGTTTGTCTTTATAGCGTATCGGGTCGTTTAATTTCAGAAGCCGAAATGTCTACAATTAAAAACAAAAAAAAAGTGATAACATACTTTAGCTTTTTATATGATATAATTTTTTAATATTGGTATAAACCGAGTATATTGGTATAAACGCATTGGCGTTTTAAGCACTAATGAAATAAAAACAGTTCTCTCGAGACTTTTGCACTCGACGGCAAACAAAAAACATTGATCAAAACTGCACAATTTTCTCCCTCTTCATAAAACCCAGTGCATGTTTTCGGGTCAATTCCACACTGGGCTGCTATTCACGCCTGCTGAAAAAGCTACCGCTAAGAAGGTGTTTATATTTTATATCGTGTGTACTAGAGGTCGACCGCTAGTGGCTTGTACCGATTGCTAGGTTGGATCATATTTGCTGATAACCAGTTAATCAACTGACAGTTTTTTTTAAATGAATACTAGGAAAAAAAAAAGTACTTAACTTTATTATAAAAATAAGCTAAATGAAATAAATGTGATCTGGCGCTCCCCTTAAAGTGCGCTGTCTCGCGAGTAAAATCAAAATACATGTGGTGTCAGTGATTTGCCTCTAGAGGCCACTCTTGTTACTTTGTCAGCAGCTTCAGCAATGGATGCAACCTGGAAAAACTATCAGTATGGATTTTTGCCTACTATCGGTGGTGATTAATCGGCAAAAGCGATGAATCGGTCGACCTCTAGTGTTAACAGCACAGTGTAATATATATATATGAAATCCAGCTCGGGGACCGTTAGTTTAGAAAAACCGACGCTCTGTGTTTAATGCATCTGCCTCATTTATTAGATGACGCCAAATACGTCCGGCTCCATCTCCTCTCAGGCTGTGAAACGTCACGTCACAAAGGTTTTGTTTTTCCAGAAATGCTGAATGACTGTTGAAATGACTGCGATCCTGAAAAAAAAATCTGTGCTGAAGAAAGTCACGAAAGTATCAATGTGACCGTCACAGTATTACGAAGCAAGTTTTGTTGGTGTACTTTGTTGTAGTGGCAGTAACCGCCTGCTCCTATGCGTCCAATAGGTCACTGTGATTCGTAACGTTACTTGAAACGTGAATTGCACCGAGCTCTGGTACTAACGGTCCGGATGAAGACTTTCCAAAAATAAATACATAAATAAATATTGATGCATCGATACACTTGTTTTGGTACCTGAGCTGGAAGCTGAGCGAAATGTCCAAAAGAAATGTATCTACACTTGGAATTGTGCTTTTGTCAAACTGTTAGCTTAAGTAAAGCCTGAGACCTGGAGTGAAACTACTTTTGGACCATTTTGACAGTTGAATGATTGTTGAACAAAGAAAGTCTAAATAAAAATATATACGTTATTTTCTTACATTTTGAGCAGTGTCGTTTATTTGTGTATTTACAATATTCTGTATGTGTCTCCAAGATATAGTAATATACACATCATATAATAATAAGCAAAACCGGCCCAATATTGGTCGCAAATGTCACATCCCGGGACCCGTTTCAGAATTTTAAATCAATTTCACTTAATGATTTGTCCCATATCAAATCTAGTAAAACTAAATTATAGAAATAAAAAAAAAAGTAATATGAACTGGATGCACTGAGAATGTCCTTTAGTTTCGACTCTATAGTCGGCTACGTCACATCTGAAACAATTCTTTCTTTTTTTTTTTTTTACTTCCTGAAGTCATGTTGATTTTACAGAGACTCCTGCAGTCGTTTAGAGACGACGTCCTCGTACTGCTCTCTGGTCAGAAGGTCTTTGGTGATAGTTTTGCTCTCCTCCAGTTTGGGTAAGATGACTGCTATGTAGCCGTCAGTAGAGGGCTGGAGAAAAGACGACAAAACGCTGTCATACAACACAGAATAAACACA